>NC_056729.1:1875440278-1875507778 GCF_019279795.1 Protopterus annectens | reverse complement strand
TGAGAATTAATAATAGCAATTAGTTTCTAAAAGGAGATTATAGACTCCTCCTACATTATGTATTTAAGTTGTCTAAATATTTCCAGCTCTCAGTTTATGAAATTTGACATGGTGAATACAGAAGCAATCATTGACATTAAAATTATTACAAAACAGTTTAAGATATTTAGGTTTTCACAAGATGGATTGCTGAGAAAAGCACTGGTTGAGACAGTGTAACATTATATTAATTATACAAAATGATAAAACTTTGGAAAAAAATTGTATTAAATGATCCTAAATATTATCTTAAGACATATATTTTGGTGATTTGTAGCTGCCTTACTTTAAAAATAATAATAAACAGATGAAAGACAAAAGATAAAAAAACGGTTACAAGTGGCATTCCCCAGGGCTCAGTCCTAGGACCCCTCCTGTTCGGCGTATACTTCTCAGAGGTATAGGCAAGCACAGGAGGACTATGGCTGACCAAGTTCACAGACAACTGCAAATTAGGGGCTATAATTGACTGTCTGGCTGACACAGGCATCCTCCAAAAGGGTCTCACTGAGACAGATACCTGGTGTCAAAATCATGGCCTCAAGCTAAATGCCAAAAAGTGCATAGTCATCCCCTTTGGAAAAAACAAAGTACCCACAAACTACCACATAGGTGGTAGTCCCCTAAATATGGAAGATGTAATAAGGGATCTGGGGACCCAAGTAGACAATAATCTCACCTTTGGTAATCACATTGCCAAAGTGGTTAGAAAATCCTTCTATGTGGCCCACCTAATCACAAAAGGGTTCTCATCCAGATCAAAAGAGGTCATTGTGCCCCTCTACTCATCACTCATTAGACCCATCTTAGAGTCCAACCCCCCCATTTGGGATGTACCTTACAAGACACCTGAAACAGCTGGAAAGACCACAGAATTACCTCACCAAGAGGATCGATGGCCTCAAACAGATGCCCTATGCAGCTCGACTGAAGAAACTACAGTTGTACTCAGTTGCATACTGCCTACTCAGCGGTGATCTCTGCCTGACATACAAGGCCATGTCCAACCCAGAATTGATGGACATGCTCCACCTAAAGAAAACCTTATCCCCTTGAGCCACATGCTCTAGGGATCTAAATTTCACCACAACAATAAATATTACATGCTGGAGGGATAGATTCCTGTCCCAGAGACTTCCCATGCTTTGGAACAAGATCCCAATCTACATTAGGCAGAGCTCCTCGCTAACACTCTTCAAAAGAAACCTTGACGAGTGGATGGGAAACAGAAAGTTTACCTTGGAGATCACTTCAGTGGCTCTGCTGGACAGAGGCACAGGGAACTAATCTAAGGGGGCGGCGAAAGCCAACACATTCTGGCTAGGGTTATAAATGCCTTTGGGCAGATAGCCTAGTACCCATCTATGACCCTATGAACCTATTCTAGATTATATGATGACTGAATAATAGAGCAAATAAAAAAACTACATATCTGTACTTCTAAACAAAACATGTTCTATATATTTATGAGATAAAAAATTGAGTACAGACTGGCAAATTTCTGCAACGTTGACTTAATAAATGAAAACTCAGAACATTTTGTGAATGGGGAAAAGAAGTTTAAAAGCTTACCATGTGATCCACTGGAATATAAAGTAGATGATGTAACAAGAACTCAACTATTTAGGAAGGAATTGGTCCAAATTATAGAAAGTTATTCTAGGAAGACAAGGAAAAGTTGCTAATGTATTGGATATAATTTAAAAACCCAGGAAAAGATAGCTTGTTGAAAAAGGAATATTTAGTGCCATGAAGAATGTGTCAATTATGCAATCCAGGAGCCTTAGATTTTAAGAAATTATGTAAAAATCACTGTAATATTTTAGTATATTAATATAGTGATATATATTTTTACTATTTAGAATGATCTGTAATTTGTGTGAAGGAAATTATGTGACTTTGATATGATATAGATTATAACAACCTTTTTGACTGTCATCATAAAGAGCAATTAACTAATAGTCTACATTACCCAAGCACTCCTTAGTGAGTTGGTGCCCATAACCTCATTATTCATGTTGCTGCACTTTCACTAGCCTCCAGTAGGTGTCAGTGTGGCAGTGGACCTGACTGCATAACTCCTCCAATGATGGGTGGGTAAGCCAATATTACCTGCTCACTCCTACCTACCGTCCCAGGCTCCTTTATCACTCTGCTTTCTAGCACATTCATAGTTGACTGGGTCAACATAAAGGGCTCACCCCATCTGCCATTGCGTCAGATGGTGTTTGTGACATTTTATCTTGTTCTTGACCATATTTCAGTATTAGGATTTACTTTCATTTGTGCAAAATTAAAGAAGACGGGTGCATACAGTAGATAAGTAACATCAGTGTGGTTCATCACTGTAAATGTAACAGTGAAATTATTTTTGTTAAGGTACATCATAAAGCTTTTGGCTAAAATCCATCTACACAGCCAGGAAAGGGAATATGGGATAATGAAGTTTCAGGAGTGAGTAGTTTCTAGAAAGTCTGGGTGCATATATACTACCTGTCTGGAGATTCTTGAAAATATATTTTTTATTATTTTTAAGAAAACAATTGCATTTATATGTTAGCAGCTTTGTAGCACATGATGGCACGTGAAAAAGGCATCCAGTACTGTTGCCATAAACTGCTTGATAATCAGGTTCATTTCTCAGATGGGGTGCAATCTGTATGAAGTCTGCATGCACTGCTTATGTTTAAGTGGGTTTTCCTTGAATTCTCTCTTTCTCTCCCATATCCCAGAGATATGCCCTGGGTGAATTGGTAGTCCTCTTAATTATCTGTAAGTGTTAAGTGGTGTGTGTGTGTGTGTGTGTGTGTGTGTGTGTGTGTGTGTGTGTGTGTGTGTGTTTGAGAGAGACAGATCAAGCAATAGATTGGCTTCCTGTTCACAATTAGTTTCACTCCCTTTACACAGGGAATACTGGGATATGCTCTGACTCCCCATGATGCTGAAATTGGTATAACAGATAACTGGAAAAATGAATTAATCTTTTGTGGAAGACTAAGGCTGAAAAAGAATTGACAAATGTAAATATTCTAAGTTTTGTCTCCTTTTGAAAGTACACCCTTAATTTCTGTTGACATCAAATCTGAGATGCATTTTTTTCACTCTAAAGTTCTTTTATGGAGTGACCATATCTATAATGGCAGAAAGAGAATATTTGAAGCACCCCAAGAAAATACATTTGTACGAGGAAATCAGTTATAGTTGAGCATGACCCATGTGCAATGACAACCGTGTCATTCAATGGCTTTTGTCCTAAAGTGCTATAGTACAAGGTCACTTACAAAAATCATTGTGTTCAAGCATGGTTCCTGTTATGGACACTTCCTGACTAACATGAAATTCAAAAATAATTCATCACTCAGTTTCAGATCAGCTAAGCCATTCTTTGCTATCATGCACCTCTGGGTATCTGTGTCATTCTTCACTGGAGCACTGAAGTCTCCTGGGGAAGTAATAAATCAGTATGTGCCGTCTTACTGAGTCCCTTTCCAACAGTTTTAGAGAAACCTGCAGGCTATGAGTAGCCGTTAACTGCATATGGACAAATAACAAAAACAGTTTTGGTTTCTGTTACTTATAGTGAAACTGAGGTGACTGGCATCTACTGGAAAAAGTCCTTGTATATGGTATGTTGCTTGGGGGGGGTTGCATGAATATTCCCATATCTATAACAGCCCACTGCCAAATGGTTAGGAGAGACATAATGCCCCCACTTTAGAAGTCTGATTCCAGATGCAATGCATTGTGTCAAGTGAAGACCAGTTAATTCTAGTTAGTGCTTTTCATCCTCTCACAAATGTCCAAGCAAGATGTGTTTTTTTTTCACTGTCACAACCTAGCTTGTCTTAATCCATACCATTCCTATCAGTTAAATGGTATCATGCCGGTTCCCCTAATTTGCTGGAAATCCCAAAGAGGCTGGACATTGTTTGGAGGTTGTGGTTAACTCACCTTTGTAATGTTACATGCATGACTGCAAAAATATATATGGAAGAGCATACAGGGATAGGAGGCTTTATGTTCAAAAAGGGAAACAGGAGGAAGTGGTTATTACAGGTAAATTACAATCGGCCTACATGGAAGAATCTACAGCAGAATACAAGAAAGAAGACTTCATCCAATAAACAATTCCCTTGTTCAAAAGGGACATTGTAGATTCTGTCCTGGTTATGGAAGAGTAATCATTTCCTTGAGGGGATACTGGAAGGGTCATGGGAGCTTGCAGTACAGTGTCCATCTGTTTTGTGGACTTGGGGAAAGTATATGGCAATACATCACAGTATGCATTATGGGAGGTACTACAGCAATACAGTGTCCCAGTGCCACTGCTGTGAGCAATTAGAGGGTCCCAGCGTCACTACTGTAAGCCAGTACAAGGTCCCAATGCTGCTGCTGTGAGCAAGTGGAGGGTCCCAATGCCACTGCCGTGAACCAGGACAGGGATCCAGGGCCACTGTTGTGAGCCAGTATAGAATCCCAGTGCCACTGCTGTGAGCCAGTAAAGTGTCCCAGTGCCACTGCTGTTTGTCATTCAGTCTATATTTAAGGAGCAACAGTTGTGTCAACATTCTCAATGTTAAGTCAGATACTTTCGAGATGGGAATAGAATTCCAGTAAATACGTATCCAGTCTGTCCTCTTCATGATTTTCAAAGGTATCAGTGCACAGCCAAGGAATGGAAAGTATCCAGTCTGGGAAGATAAGGATTTAGTTTTTCTGTTCGCAGATAATATTCTGCTCATATCTCAAATGCGTGTGACCTCCAATCTGACAGTGAACTAACTGTTTTGAAAATAAGTATGTTCAAATCATATGTCATGGCTTTCTCCCAGAAAAGAGGGGCTTGCACTCGGTAGGATAGAGCAGCCAACTCAAATCAAGGACTATAAATACGTGTATTTTATTTTTCAAACATCTTTATTGAAGTATCACTCAGGATATAGGCAAATTTACATTCAAATAAAAGTAATCAAAACTATATTAACATAACAAACATTATACCTCACATACATTGCTATATATATTACAACCTCAGCAATATTACATAAATTATTAAATTCCTGTTTTTTTTTAAAAGGAAACATCTTTATTAAACTATCACTTACTACCAGGCAATCTTACATTTATATAAATGAAAACAAACCACATCAACACAATCCTAGTTGCACGTATTTTACATCACAAACCATACTGATGCACTCCCAGCTGCAAATATTATACATCACATAATTTACCCAATCTTTCTTACTCAAGCATTACATAGCTCATTTATGTCCTGCCACCTTTTAGACCTCATTTCTCCCTTATATGTATTGTTCCCACAATTCCCATTTTCTTCCTATGTAGTTTGTTCCTACCATTTTCTAAAGATCTCAATTCCAGTTGTTTTATCTCTGTTACTATATTCACTACTTCCAGTATAGTTGGTTTAGATTCTGATTTCCATTTTCTAGTAATTGCTTTTTTTGGCAGCCACCATTATTAGACACAGCAAGACCTTACCATGTCTAGGCAATTCTGATTCTGTATCATAGATAAGAAAAATTATCTCTCTTGTCAGACAAATCTTCCCACCTAGCATCTCCAACAATGCATTCTGCAGGGAATCCTTAAATCTCACCAACTCATGCACTCCTAGAAATTATGTTCTCAATTACCTCTTTCTTTCGCTTCAGACCTGCAACATTTACTGTCTGCCTGAGGGAAAATTCTTTGGAGTCTATTTGGGGTATAAAAATATCTATGGAACATTTCTGGGCAAAAATCCTAAACCTTCTAGATTTTGTTGCATATTTGGGAGATATACATATATCCTCCGATTATTTCTTTGTGAATTGCTTATCCAGTCTCTTTCCGCAATCCTTTCTAACCGCCTCTGATTGATTCTTATAGTTATCATGCAATATTGTATATACTCTACTAATTACTCCTTTGTTACAGGCAGCTTCTGTTCTAGATTGTATTAAAAACTCTACCAGTGCTGGTCTTTCATTTAGGACCCTCCTATTTCTTTCTTTTGCCTATACTCTGATATCAATCCCTGATAGGGAAGGCAATCTCTAACTTGAAGTCCAAATAAATTTTTGGCATCTTCCCATTCTATCATCTTTCCCTCTCTAGTTATTTGCTCTCAACCTTGGTTCCTTTGCCAGTTTTCTCCAATAAATTCTGGCCCCCTTTTGCCTATTGTCTGTATCCCTAATTGCAGTCATCCCTTCATCATCATCAGTTTCCACTTTGAATTTTAGGTTTCTGCTTGTGCTATGTAAAGGTGTCTTAACTGTGTAGCTCTGAAAAACAACCTTCAAATTGGGTGAACCCAAACCACCTAGTTGAAGAATTAGCTTATCCCACTTAACTCTTACTGTCTCCCCCTCCCAGATAAAGTCCTTCTGCTCCTTATTAATTGTACCCACAACTTCTCCTACGGTTGATAAAAATATGCCTGACCTGTTTATAAGACTAAAGGGACTAAAAATATTTTAACTGCTTGTATCTTACTAGCCATATCCGTATAACAAAGCTTCCATTTTCTCAGTTTGTGTATTATCTTTTGCTTAGTCTCTTCCCACATATCCTCAGTTGCCACACTAGAATAATTTTAATCCATATTCATAAGTTTTTCACTTTATCATGTTCCCATAAATATGGGCATTCCTGAACCAGTTCATGTGTGGGTACATAATTTACCGCTATTACCTTTCTTTTAGCTTTATTAATTTTGTATCCTGAAAAGATCTGAAACTGTCTCAAAATGTTCCACAACACTGTTCATAGGTTTATAGGAAGGTACTAGGCTATCGGCCCAAGGGCCTACGTAAGCCTAGCCAACAAGGTTCCCTGGCTTATGCCACCCAAGAAAGTAATGTCTTTTTCTTGTTTTGAAAGGTACAAAATATCATCTGCAAATAAAGCCAAATTTTCTTGACTACCATACCAATTATATCCTTGAATTTCTGAGTCACTTATTTTCTTTGCCAATGGTTCTAAATATAATGCAATTAATAAACGGGAAAGAGGACACCCCTGCCTAGTATTTCTGCTCAAGCAGAAATTATCAGAAAGGACCCCATCAACTTTAATTTTTGCCTCTGATCCCTTATATATTCTCCTAATCAAGCTTAAAGCAGAAATTATCAGAGAGGACCTCACCCACATTCATTTTTGTCTCAGATCCTGTATATATTCTACTAATCAACCTTATAATTTTTCGGGAAATGCAAATGCTTCCATTGCCCTCTGTCAAATGCTTTCTCTGCATCATGACCCAACAACAGCAATGGTATTTTCTTACATTCTGCTTTCCTGTGGCTCATCAATATTCTGTTAATGTTCTCAAATGTTTGCCTCCCCTCCACAAAACCACACTGATCCATATCTATCAGTTTTGGCATTACTTTGGCCATTATTTTAGCCATTATAGGCATGAACACTTTATAATCATGGTCTTGAAATGGGGCTGTATGAAGCTGGATTTGATGGAACTTTACCCTTTTTAGATATTACAGCTACCACTGCTTTCTTCCAGGACAGCGGCACTTCTCCTCCTGTTAAGATGCTGTTAAATAAGCCTTCTAGATCTTTATCGTTTTTTTCCTCCTAGCTTCCAAACTTCCACATGAATACCATTTATTCCTGGGGACTTTTCTGTAGATTGGATAGACATCACAATTTTTATCTCATCTCCTCCTATCCTGTTAGTAATTGAACCTCATGTACCTCTAAGCTTGGCATATTTAATTCTTCCATAATCATTTCCATTTGTATCTTTTCTTGATTTTCATATTTCTCTGCTTTATAGAGACTTTCATAGAATTTCTGAAATATTTGTAATACCTCTACAGGATCTAGTGTTACCTTCTTTGTTATAGGCTTCCTAAGTTTGGTGACAGCCCTTCCTACTTTCTGTTGCCTGGGTCATTGTGCTAAAAGTTTTTGTGCTCTAGTCGCTTAACAGCAATCTTTATCAGCTCATGCATTTAATCGAGGTAATCCCTTATTTTTTGCCTAGCATTCTACAGTTGATCCTGTTCTTGTTCCTTGTGACTCCCCATATTCTGCAATACTTTAACATTTCACACAGAGCTAATTGGAGAAGGGCAATGCGCAAAACTCTCATCTGTGATATATAACATTAAGTATCCTGTTTTTTTGCTTATTTTTACTAGTTATTGTTTATTATAGATATTTATACCACTTTTATTGTCTGCTGCATACTTTTTACTGTATTTTATAGCTATAAACTAATCTGCTTGGTTGTACTAAAATTGTCTGCCTCACAGGACCTGATAAATAAAGTTTTTACTTTCACACTGTTTGTAAATCGTTTCTAAATAGTTTCACTGTGTGTGAGGTATTAACTGGGCATTTTCTCCATTTGTTAAACATCTGTTTGTGTTTGTTCTGATTTCCTGCAAAGGAGTGTAGCATATAACTGATTTATTTGCGGTTAAAAGCATTCTCTAGAGTCTCCTTGCTCCTTTATCTGTTTAAAACTTTAATTTAAAGGCCCACTGCTGTTTTTTTTTTTTGCTGTGATAAGCACTTCTGTAGTGTTTTTCTGCCTAAGTAGTGTAGATAGTAGCTGTAGCATTGTCCATATTCAGGTTGTGTTCTGGGCCTAGTTGTTTGTTTGCAGAGGCTGTGTGTCTGAGCACATGTTCCAGGCCATCTTAGTTTAGCAAAAGCCATTTTGCATTTCAGTGAGAGTGTAGTGTTTATGGTCATTGGCTGATTGGGGTTACCTGGACTAGGGCTTGGAGTAAGCACCTCATTGGTTCTTTTGAGCTTTTTTAAAGTTGTTTCAGGTTTCAACTTTCTGTTACTTAAGAAGTTACCTTGTGAGTGTTTCTGCTATTTCACACAGAGCTAATCGGAGGAAGGGCACTGAACAAAAGTCTGATCTGTGATATATAACATTAAGTATCCTGTTTTATTTTTGCTTATTTTTACTAGTTATTGCTTATTATAGATATTTATAGCACTTTTATTGTCTGCTGCATACTTTTACTGAATTTTATAGCTATAAACTAATCTGCACGGTTGTACTAAAATTGTCTGCCTCACAGGACCTGATAAATAAGGTTTTTATTGTCACACTGTTTGTAAATCTTTTCTAGCTAGTTTCACTGTGTGTGAAGTATTAACTGGAAATTTTCTCCATTTGTTAAACATATGTTTGTGTTTGTTTGTTCTGATTTCCTGCCAAGGAGTGTATCATATAACTGATTTAGTTTCCCGCCCTCCCTCCTTATTGGTATCCTGTTCTTATACTTGATGGCTTTGCAGTTGCCCTCCCCTACTGTAAAATTGATCTGGGATACTGCTCCCAGTCTAGTGGTATTAGCTCATTCTATCTAATAAAGAGAGAACACATGAGAAGGCCAACCCATTTAGTTTCTTAACCTTGAATTATTTTCTGCTCCTCCTTTCTCCATTTCCACTTTACTAAAAAAACAAACCAAACAAAAAAAAACTTTGCTAGAATCTCCCTGTGTTCTGACTGAGTGTGCTTCTCCACTTATAAGTATATATTTTTGGCACTTTTTAACTGTTCAGAATTAAATAAAACAATAATTGAAGTCAGTTCAGAATGCATTTTGAATAAATTGCATTTATTTAAACTATATTTGCTTTAATACTGCTACAGACTCAAGTGTGCTAGCTTGCACTGCACTTGAATTGTTTTTAGTGTTGTTTTAGCTGCTTTTCTGTAAAAAAATATAAATAAATTCTACGCTTGTTTCCTGCCTTTCCTGTAACTAGTCTAGTCCAGATACAGATTTGCTGTATCCAGGACTGTTTGTAAGCTTCTGACTCTCCCAAGCCTTTCTGTGTTGGAGGGAAGCCTTCTAGCTTATCAGTGAGATTGGTAAGTACTAGGTAGCCTACCACAGGATGGGTGGTTTCTGGACCAGAAATTGTAGTATATTGGCCAGGTGGGCAGTTTTTCCATCTCTTTTAACTTTCTGGTTTAAAAGCCCGTGTTTGCGCTTGTTTTCACCTTTCCTGTAACTAGTCTAGTCCAGACACAGATTTGCGGTATCCAGGACTGTATGTATGCTTCTGAGCCCACCAAGCCTTTCTGTGCTGGAGGGAAGCCTTCTAGCTTATCAGTGGGAGTGGTAAGCACCAATTAGCCTATCTACCATAAGAGGAGTGGTTTCTGGCCAGAAATTGTAGTTTATCGGCCTTTTGGGCAGTTTTTCCATCTCTTTCAACTTTCTGGTTTAAAAGCTTGTGTTTGCGCTTGTTTTAACCTTTTCTGTAACTAGTCTAGTCCAGATACAGATTTGCTGTATCCAGGACTGTTTTTAAGCTTCTGAATGGTGCCAAAGTCTGCTCTTCAATGTTTTCCCTTAGATCTACTAGTTCTCGCCTCTCCTGCACTTTTAGTAGATTATTAGTCTAGCACTTTACCATACTTCTTGTAGCAATTATTGCAGCACATAAAAGTGCTACCAGCATTAAATGTTCTACAAGGAAACAGCTCCAGTGCTTATTATTATTGCCTAAATGTCAGTTCCCTGTGGTTTCTCCTATTAACCTGGTGAATTGGGCATGCTGAGGCAATATAGCAACTGCCTCATGTACACTGACAACTCTCTCCTCTTACCTCCCAACACTCAGATTTGCAAGAATTGCACTTATATAGCCAAATTGGAAGCCACACACTCTCCATCTAAGACTAGAATAGCTGGTCAAGAGGAGATGGTCAACACTTGCACCACACCTCATGGATCACATAGCCCTCCAGAACACACACCAGCACTGCCTTCACATAAAAACACAAACCACACACCCACCTTCATGGAGGCTCTCAATAAAAATCTACCCAAATAGCAGAGACCTCCAAGGCAGAAATGCACTCGACCACCACAACACTAATCACAAGACACATAACTCTCCTAAACAGTGTGCCACTCAACCAAAGCCCCTAAGGCAAAACAGCATGCCCAACACACTAGTCATAGGTGACTCGATAGTGGGGCACACTGATGTCCCACTCACTAGGCTGAATAAGGAGAAAGTAACAGTCAGATGCCTGTCAGGTGTCAGGATCCACCACATAACTCATGCAGTCAGGTCCCTCAGCAACAGGTACAAATATCACTCTGTCATTGTACATGTGGGTGTGAATGACCTGAGATGTACCTCCCTGGACTACATGAAAAGAGACATGGAGGCGCTCTTGGATTATGTAGCCCAGGCAGGTATGACCCTAGCCCTGAGAAGCATCCTACCATCACCCAGAATGATACCACAGTACAAGCAGAAAATGATTGATCTCAACAATTGGCTAAGTTTCTGGTGTCATTCTAAGGGGATCCAGTATCTGTCTGCCTGGGATGACATGATTGACAGACCTCAATGCTTTGCCAGAGATGGCCTGCATCTGTCACCCCTGGGCTTCCAGATACTGGCCAAGGCTCTTGCCACCCCTATAGTGCCTTTTTTAGGTGGTGTTCCAAAGACCAAATTACCACTGTAACAGCTACAAACAAATGCAATCTGAGGGTCATGCTGCTCGATGCTAGAAGTCTAAGTCTCAAAATGCACTCGCTCGAAGCATTCCTTAAAATGGAGAACATCAACATTTGTGCCGTAACAGAGACCTGGTTCAAGGCAACAGAAAACACCCCTGCAGTGCCAGGCTATAACCCATTCCACACCTTACAGCCCCAGAATTTGGACCGAAGCTCCAAAGTCAGTGGTGTTTCCATATTCATAAAGGATGCGCACACCTCCAAGACTGGTAGTCAACATAATGCATCTGAGATACTTCAGGTGCAGCTAACATTGGGTAAGACAGCGATTCAGGTCATAGTCTGCTATAGATCCCCAACCATGTCTCAAGTCACACACTCCATGTTCCTAAGCACCCTGGAGAATATTGGGGTCCAGCCTAACACTCTCATACTGGCTGACTTCAACTACCCCTCCATTAACTGGGAAAACTATTCATGTACCAATACACTTGCCCAACATTTCCTGGAATTCATTAATTCCAATGCCATGGACCAGCTCATTCTTACCCTCACTAGAGGTAGCCACATCCTTGACCTGGTCATTGCTAACATGGGAGACCATTGCACTACACCAATAGTCAACACCTTCCTGGTTAGATCCGACCACAAACTAATCACCTTGGAAATCCACCCCCCCCCGCAAATGTAACCACCATGAAAAACTTCTCCAAAGCTTACTTTGGGCTCCTACAAACAGAGGTGGCTAACTTCATAGTACCCATGCAAATGGAGATCAGTTGCATGACCACTGAATCATACACCAATGCACTGTATAAACACGTACACAAATGCATGGATCTTGTCATACCCAATAGAACCAAGATGCACTCCTCCAAAAAAAGGAAGCCAATCTGGTGGTCTCCTGAAATAAACAAACTCTACAAAAGAAGGAGGAAACTGATGCAGAATAAGGTGAAGTCCCAAGACTGGAAAAACTCCTTTATCAGCCTCAAGAAAAGTTGAGATCCTTCATCAAATCCTCTAAAGCTAGCTATGAAAACAGAATTGCAGCAAATAGTAAAGACAAATACAAGGCCTTCTATAGTTATGTAAAGAATCTCCACGGCAATACCCAGACTTGCTCTGAGGTACTGCATAATGGTACCTTCTATACCGAGCCAACAGATATTGCCAATATACTGGCTGGGAGATTCAGTGCCAACTTTATCCTTTTTTCTCCTCCCCAGGGACCAGTCACAATAACAGTAGACTGCCAGGCACGCAGTATTACTGCTGTACAGGTTAAAACAGCACTGTCCAAGGCCAAGAATACAGCTTCTATGGGACCTAACAATATCCCTGTCTGTGTTCTACATGAACTACAGATTGAACTGGCACCTCACCTGTGTGCCCTGTTCAGTCACAGCCTCACCTCATGCTTTGTCCCTACCAAATGGTGCACTGCTACAGTCATCCCTCTCCACAAAGGAGGAGTGACTACAGACCCTGGGAACTATCTCCTTATTAGCCTGATGAGCCTGATATGCAAAGCTATGGAACGCATCATCATGGACTTAATAAACAAGGATATAGGGAATCTCCAAACTCTGGATCCCACACAGTTTGGTTTTGTGAAGGGTAGATCATGCCTGCTAAACTTGGTCAACTTCTTTGAGTCAGTCACCAGAGCTGTGCATGAAGGCAAGGTGGTTAGTATAGTCTACCTTGATCTGGCCAAAGCCTTTGATACCATTCCCCATTCAGGAATCATAGTAAAACTCACTAAGCTAGGCATCAACCCCTACATCACTAGGTGGGTTGCAAACTGGCTCACAGGTAGAACCCACAGTGTGAAAGTAGCTGACTCCAAGTCAGACTGCTGATCAGTCACAAGTGGAGAACCACAGGGTTTGGTCCTAGGTCCGCTCCTGTTTGGTATCTGCTTTTCTGACATCCAGGCCAACACGAAGGGACTCTGGCTGACAAAGTTCACAGACAATTGCAAGTTGGGAGCTATTATTAACTCCCAGAGTGATGTTGACATCCTACAGAAAGGCCTCACTGAGACCAACTGGTGTCAGAACCATGGCCTTAAGCTCAATGCCAAAAAATGTGTCATCATCCCCTTTGGGAAAAACCCGGTTCCCATGAGTTACCACATTGATGGTAGTCCACTGAACACAGAAGGCGTTATAAGTGATCTGGGAACACAGGTTGACAGCAACCTCCCTTTTGACCATCACATTGCCACTGTGGTCAAAAAGTCCTTCTTTGTGGCACATCTCATTACTAAAGGTTTTGCATCCAGGAAGAAAGAGGTTATTGTCTCCCTCTACTCTTCCCTCATTCGGCTAGTCATTGAGTACAATGCCCCATTTGGCATGTACCTCACTAAACACCTGCAACAACTGGCAAGGCCACAAATGTACCTCAAAAAGAGGATCCAAGGCTTTAAACATTTTTCCTATATGGACAGACTAAAAAAACTCCAGCTATTCTCTGTCTCATATTGCCGACTTAGAGGCAATCTCTGCTTGACTTACAAAGCCATGTCTGACCCAGCTCTGTTAGAAATGCTGCATCTAAAGAAATCCCAATCCCTCTGCACCACTTGCTCCAGAGACCTCAACCTCATTACCACAATCAACAGAACATGCTGGAGGGACATGTTCATAACCCAGAAATTGCCCATGCTATGGAATAGACTTCCCATACATGTCAAGCAGAGCACCTCACTGGCCCTCTTCAAGAGAAATCTTGATGAGTTGATGGGAAATATAAAATTCACCCCAGGGATCACTCCAGCAGCATTAATTGACAGAGGCACTGGGAACTAAGTCGGGTGGCATGATGCCACAGTAATCCTATGGGCTAGGCTTGTAAAGGCTCCAGGGCCATTAGCCTAGTACACACATATGAACCTATGAACCTATTTGTCAGTCCCTCTAAATAATTCTTACTTCTTAACCATAGCTCTCTTTCTTTTATTTTCACCCTATTTTTAAACTCCACCTTAATCTTATCCCACTCCCTAGCTATATTTTCAGAAGAAATTTCTATCATCTTACAGCTCCTGAATAATCTCCACTACCCATTCCTTAAAGTCCTCTCTTTTCAACAGATAAGTGGGAAAACACCAGTGTCTCATTTTTATTTCATTACTCTGTGTTTTTATTTTAGCTGTTATTAGTTTGTGATCTGAAGTGGTTATTGGGTGGGTATCAAGACCTTCAATTAAATACACATGTTGCTATGAAATGTAAATTCTGTCTAGCCTAGCCCAGTTTTTATATCTTGGGGAATAATATGTGAATTTACTATGAACTCCTGTTACTGAATTCATATCTTCCATGCCAAATATTTTCATAAATTTCTTCAAAAATCTACTCTCCTTTATAATATTTTCCCTTCCGGCCCCCAGACACATCTTTACTGCTGCAAATCAAATTCCAGTCCCCACCTATAAGTGATATTCCTTGCTGAAAACTGATTATTTCTCACAGAATTTTCTTAAGCTACATTATAGCAGTTGTAAATACATGCCAGTGTAATCCTCCTCCCTTTCCAGTAGCCCCTTAGCACCACAAATCTGCCATTAATTATCTTTTATATCTTCTTCTATCACTATTGGAGCTTCTCTTGCAATTAATATACGTAGTCCTCTTTTTCTTTGTCCCAGGTATTCTGCCGAATAACCATCCTGAAAACCTTTCTTTATCAAATTAACATGTTCAGTTCTTTCTTGCACTCTACATTTTTAATATAGTTCACTACTTTTTCTTGTTTGTATTTATCTTTGAGGCCATTTACATTTAAAGACATTAAATAAAACATCATTGTATTGAAAAGTTATTATTCCCACCTTTAATGTATAACACCTTTTTGTTAATGTCTACTTCCAGCTTTTGTGTTACATGCATACACTGTGTAGCAGGTGGAGCTTTTATACAGTTATTTCTTGACATATACACTTGAGCCTATGTCACATCTTATAATAATTTTTGTTTTATTGAATACCCTCAAAAATAAAAAACACACCTCCAATACCCTCTTAAAACCTATTAACTTAATACTAACACACAAAACTATGTACACTTTCAAATAATGAAGTTTTACCCTCCTAATAGGAACAAAAGTCCCAAACTGACAGCCATATCCACAAACTTGAGTTAACGTAAAAGAAAAGTCATCCATGCTAAGACACATGGTGCAGCCTGTATGTCTACTAAGTGCTGATTGGTTATGCCTTATCTTTATAGCTTTCCCAGCTGGGAAAACCACTGAATGTTTTCAGAGAACATTAACTACCTTGGAAAAGCCCCTGCATGCTTTCAGAGAACATTATCTATTGTGGCAAACCCCTGAATGATTTCAGAGAACATTATCTCCTAGCCAATTTCTTTTTTCTTTTGTTCCCCCTCAGCCAATCACTTTTCATCAGACTGTGGCCATTTTCTCTTTATCACATTGTCTCCATGGAGACATGAGAATCAGGCAGTCAGCTTCTCTTTATCAGATTGTGTCCATGGATACATGAAGAGCAGCTGCAGAACTGTAACTGAACATACATGTATTTGTTAGAAAAAAGCCTCATAATATTCACTGTTCTTTTTCATTTACTTGCTACTAAATCAGTCTAAGGTCTTTAATCCAGTTATTTCCTCATGCAACAATGAGAAAAAGCACATTAATTGTTCTTTTATCCTGCTTTTTAACAATGCTTTTTTAATACATTGCAGTGCCTACATTTTTAAAAACTGAACAAAGAGAAAGAGAAAAGGGAAAAAGAAAAGAAAAGAAAAAAAGAACAGCAATACCTGATTACACTTCCCCTTACATTTAAAAATAACTGAAAAAAACTTTACTTTATAGCATGTAAAGAAAATCACGTCACAAAGTTGGTACTATTTAAGGAAAAAAAAAAAACTTTACTTACAGTTAACTTTCCCCTCCTTTTCCCCTCCCCAAAGCTCTTTTCCGAACATTAATTACATGAATTAGGGCATATGCTTTAAAGTCCCTCACAAGTCCAACAAATTCTGAAAAAGTCCAATATTTCCAGATTTTCTTGTTCTGTCATATTTCATAGGTATAATTATTGCATTGTAATCCCATATTAAGTTACTGGTTTTATTACTGTTCATCTCCAAAATCCTGTCTCTGCTTTATTTCCAACATACTCTTGATTCTTCTAGTCAACTCTCATGCTCCCTTCCTTCTCTCCAACATTTTCCACTGAAAATTTTAAAAAGGTTTCACAGGTACGATCCCTCTGTTGTATTTTTTGCCAGAAGATCAAGAAGCAGACTCTCCTTCTGTTTCACAGCTTACTTTTGTTTGGACAAACTTTTGTATTTCTCACCTCACAGACTAGCAACCAGACAAGAAGCCGAAAAACCAGTGAAAACTGTTTATTGGAACATCAGCAACAGAAACATTAAAGGTTTAGTGCTTTCATCCATCAAGACATCATCAGAACAATGAACCAGCCCAATCTATCAGTATAAATAGTAATTAAAACCATCACATGACTCTAAAACCATTAATTAAACAAATATTAAGGAAAAATATATAAAAAGCAACTGTAAACAGTTCATTCAAACTTGAAAATAAAATCTATTAAAAATGCTAAATGTTCAAATGCAATCAATTAACATTCTAAACTTTTTAAAAATAAAATAGGTGAAATGGAGCAAGTGTCATTTAGTCCTGGCTCCACTAGGGAATTTAACTTAAGCTGCCATTTCAATTCCCTCACAAGTAAATGTTCTTCAACAATTATAGGTTCGTAGGTAGGTACTAGGCTATCTACCCGAGGGCATTTATAAGCCTAGCCAGAGTGTGCCAGCTTTCACCGCCCCATTGATTAATTAACTGAGCCTCTGTCAAGAAGAGCTAATGAAGTGATCCCAGGGGTGTATTTTCTATTGCCCATCCACTCGTCAAGGATTCTCTTAAATAGTGTTAGTGAGGGGCTCTGCCTAATGTAGTTAGGAATTTTGTTCCAAAGCATGGGGAGTCTCTGTGACAGGAATCTATCCCTCCAGCATGTTCTATTCATTGTTGTGGTGAGGTTTAGCTCACTAGAGCAAGTGGCTCGCAGTGACTTGGATTTCTTTAGGTGGAGCATGTCCATCAATTCTGAGTTGGACATGGCTTTGTAAGTCAGGCAGAGGTCACCTCTGAGTAAGCGATATGCGACTGAGTACAGCTGGAGTTTTTCCAGTCGGGCTGCATAGGACATATGTTTGAGGCCAGTAATCCTCTTGGTGAGGTACTTTTGTGGTCTGTCCAGCTGTTGGAAGTGTCTTGTGAGGTACATCACAAATGGGGCATTGTACTCTATGATGGGTCTGATGAGTGACGAGTAGAGGGGCACTATAACCTCTTTATTTCTAGATGCAAACTCTTTAGTAATTAGATTTGCTACATAGAAGGATTTCCTAACTACTTTGTCAATATGATTGTCAAAGGAGAGATTACTATCTACCTGGGTCCCCAGATCTCTTATTACCTCTTCTGTATTAAGGGGGCTGCCACCTATGTAGTAATTCATGGGTGTTTTGTTTTTCCCAAATGGGATGACTATGCATTTTTTGGCATTTAGCTTGAGACCATGACTTTGACACCAGGTGTCCGTCTCAGTAAGGCCCTTTTGGAGAATGTCTATGTCAGCCTGAAAGTCAATTATGGCTCCCAGTTTGCAGTCATCGGTGAACTTGGTTAGCCATAGTCCTCCTGTGTTTGCCTGTACTTCTGAGAAGTATATGCTGAACAGTAGGGGTCCCAGAACTGAGCCTTGTGGGACACTACTTGTGACTGGTTTAGAGTCAGACCTGGAGCCCACTATTCTTACCATGTAAGTTCAGTCTGTAAGCCAGTTGGCAACCCATCTCATGACATAGGGGTTTATCTTCAAGCTGGTGAATTTTTCTATAATTCCTGAGTGGGGAATGGTGTCAAAAGCCTTGGCGAGGTCAAGGTAGGCTGTGTGAACTACCTTCCCCTCATCTATGGCCTTGGTGACTGTCTCGAAGAAGTCAACCATATTTAGTAGGCATGATTTGCCCTTAACAAAGCCGAACTGGGTCAGTCAAGTGTTTGGTAATGAGTTCCATGATGATGCTCTCCATAGCCTTGCAGACCAGGCTAGTCAGGCTTATGGGGCAATAGTTACCAGGGTCAGTTGTGGCCCCTCCTTTGTGGAGCAGAATAACAGCTGCTGTGTGCCATTATATGGACATGTAGCCTGTGGAGAGGCTGAGGTTGAACAGTGTGTTTAGGTGGGGGGTTAGTTTGTTCTATAGTTCATGTAAGATGCAGCCTGGGACACCATCTGGCCCCACTGATGCTGTGCTTTTGGCTTTTGAAAGGGCTGTTTTCACCTATGTGTCTGTGATTTCCAGGACACTACACTTTTCTGGTATTGTTGTGGGCCCTTTTGGGGGTGGGGGGGGGTGAAGTCTGCACTGAATCTATCTGCCAGGAGGTTGGCAATATCAGTGGGTTCAGTATATTATGTGCTATTTTGCACTAGCTCAGAGCATATTTGCAAGTTGCCACTTAGATTCTTGACATAGCTAAAGTAGGCTTTGTGGTTATCTTTCGAATCTTTGGCTATTTTTCTTTTGAAGTTAGCCTTGGAGGATTTTATGAGGGACCTTAGTTTCTTACTGATACTGATCAGGGATGTCATTCCTTCTTGGTATATGCTTTTTTTCTGAACTAGTTTCCTCCTTCTATTGTATAGCCTGTTTATGGCAGGGGTCCACCAGACTGGTTTCCTTCTCTTAGGGGAGTGAGTCTTGGTTTTGCTAGGGATGGCATGATCCATGCATCCTTGTAGGTGCTCATAGAGTGCATTTGTATAGGTTCCTGCATCTTGGACACTGTTATCCTTTAGCATGGGGGGTCTGTGAAACTTACCACCTCTGTCTTAAGTAAGGTGAAGTTTGCTATAGAAAAGTTTTTCACTGTGGTTTCCTTGGTTGGAGGTGGTGGTGTGGTGTGGACATCCAGAGTGATTTGTTTATGGTTTGATCTAGCCAGTGATGGGCTGACCTCCGGTGTGGAACACCTGTCGCCCATGTTGGAGATGACCAGGTCCAATATGTTTCCACCTCTGGCAGAGGAGTTTACCAGCTGATCCAGGGCATTTGAGTTGATAAATTCCGGGAAGTGCTGGACCTGGGAGTTTGTACTTGAGTTACTTCAGTTAACAGTAGGGTAATTGAAATTGACGAATATCAGGGTGTTCGGTAGGACCTTCATGTTTTCCAGTGTCTCCAGAAAGGCAGAGTGGTGGTCCTGGGTCATGGAGGGTGATCTGTAGCAGGCCACAATTTGCATTGCAGATTTGCCTGATGTTAGTTGCACATGGATGATCTCGGAGGTATTATGCTGCGCCACTAACCTGGAGGTGTAGGTATCCTTGATGAATATGGATACACCCCCTCCTTTTGTGTTTTAATTCATGTTCTGTGGCTGAAATGTGTGGTATGCGTTGTAGCCCAGTAGTGCTGGGGTGCTCTCTGGAGCCTTGAACCAGGTTTCAGTTACTGCACAGATGTCGACGTTCTCCATACTGAGGAGTGCTGCGAGCATGTGCATTTTGAGATTTAAACTCCTGGCATTGAGTAGCATAACCCTCATTTTTTTATTTGTGCTGTTTACAGAGGTGGGTTTGACTTTTGAGCCTTGCCTAAAAAAGGCACTATGGGGGCAGCAAGAGCCTTGGCCAGTATTCAAAAGCCTAGGGGTGACAGGTGCAAGCCATCTCTTGTGAAGCAATGAAGCTTGTTGAGCATGTCATCCCAGGCTGACAGACACTGGATCCCCGTTGAATGACACCAGAGGCTTAGCCAATTGTTGAAATTAATAATTTTTTCTTTATACTGCGGTATCATTCTTGGTGAGGGCAGGATGCTACTCAGGGTCAGGGTCATACCCACCTGAGCTACATGATCAGAGAGGTCTAACATGTCCCTTTTCATGTAGGCCAGGGAGGTATGTCTCAGGTCATTCACACCAACATGAACAATGACAGAGTCATATTTGTACTTGTTCTGGTGTGACCTGAGTGCTTGTGTTATGTGGCGGATTCTGGCTCCCGACAGGCAGCTAACAGTAACCTTCTCCTTGTCCAGCCTAGTGAGTGGGACATCAGTGTGCATGACTATAGAGTCGCCTATTAATAGTGTGCTAGGTATGTTATTTTGCCTTAAGGGCTGTGATTGTGCGGCACACTGATTTTGTGTTTTATCTGTTGTCTGGTTTGTGATGGGAGGAGCAGGTTTTTTGGGTGTCTGCTTTGGAGGTCTGTGATGCTTTTGCAGGTTTTTATTTAGAGCCTCTGAGTATGATTTCATGTATTTATGTGCATTTTTTGCCAGTGCTGGTTTAGTATGTCTATGTGAGGCTGGAGGTGTGGTGCAAGTGTTAACCTTCTCCTCATGACTGCCTGTTCCAGTCTTGGGTGGAGAGAGCTTAGCCTCCAATTTAGCTATATAATTGCATCTCTCACATATGTTAATGCTTTGTGGTAGGAGGAGAGTGTTGTCTGTGTACATGAGGCAGTTGTAACATTGCCTCACGATACCCAGGTTCACCAGCTGGACTGGAGATTATACCTGAAATTGCCCTTTGGTCATGCCTGAATAGTAGGGTGAGATGCTTAGTCGCTTGGTTGGTGAGGGGTGAACAATGAGCCTTGCTCTGCTGGGTAATCAAGTGTCGGGGTGTATTAGTGCTTGCTATTAGGTCTGAGCAAGTGCTGGACTGTAGGATGCTTTTTAAGTGCTTAGGCTGAGAGTTAGACTAATTTAAAGGGAAAAACTGAAGAGGAGACTTGGTGGAGCCAGGATAAAGTTAGCCCTAGCTAACCGGCACTGCCTGGACATGCAAAACTGTGCAAATGTGTTTTTTTCAGCAGGGAAATGAAAGAGATAGAAATTAGCCCAAAATGGCTTATAAACTACTAACTTCTGGGCTGGAACTACTCCTCCAGGGACAGATGGCTGCTCAAAGCTCCCTCTCTCACAGGTGAACAGAGAAACCTCCCTCTTTCCAAGTAAGGTATGGGCAACTCAGAAAATTGTAACACAGCCCTGAATTCAGCACTAGCCTGAAAAATGGACTATACTAGCTTAGAAAGGTGGGAAACAAGGAAACATTTTTTTTAAAAGATAAGGCAAAAACAGTAAAAATACACTTAAAACAGCTTTAAACGACTACAAACAGTAAAAAATACACTTAAAACAGCTTTAGATGACTACAAGCAATCAGAAAAGGCTTTTAAACAAGTTACCTAATTAACCAGTAAAAAAATCTCAAAACTGAGCCCTGTTCCTGTAGTCTTCAATCAGACAAGTTCTAACTGCACACTCCTGCCACTGGGGTGCAGGGGAACCTTCTCCAAAAAAGAAGGCCTGGATTAGTGCTCAAGTTATACAAACAAAGCTAGATTCAGCAGGCCTGGATCTAGTCTATGCTACAGCAAACAAGGCACACCAATTTCAGTAAGAAACAGTTCAAATATGCAGGCACTATAAGCCTTTAACCAGAAATTCCCAGCTCAGAAGAAGAGAATCCAGCCTCTCCATCCACAAGAGTGCAGACCATGGACCTTCTTAATGTAAAATAACTGGCCTGAAGCCCAAATGCTTAAACCAGAACTAATACACTTTTAGAATAACAGACACTGAGCCTTCAATCAGCAGTTCCCAATTTAGAAGGTTGTAAGTTGCCTGTCCTGTCACAACAGTGCAGACCACAAACTTCTTAATGTAAAACAACTGGTCTGAAGTCCAAGAGCTTAAACCAAAAGGCTTAGAATGATAGTTACACCAAGCAGTAATAAATACAACTGAGTACTTTTAAGATGACACAAAAGCAAAATAAAGTAGGAAGAAACGCAAATACAGTAAAAGCAGATGAAAAAAGTGCAATTTTTTTTGAGTGAGCAAATGAGATAGGCCCCAGAGGAGTATCCAAATGCAAATTTACAAGAGGGGCGGGCAGTTTCAAAGCCACCAAGATTAACACCAAAACAAAAGCAGGGAGGGTGGGTGGGGAACTAACTGAAAATACAGAGCCACAACTTCCAGCTAGATAGTATTCAATGCAACACAAATAAATCAATTTAAATGCTGTATTATTTGAAAAAAGTGCAGAAAAAGATTCACTTATATTCACTTATACGTCCAGTTGATTGCATGTAGGTCTTAACTGGCCAAAGCTCAGAGTTTAAGCAGAAAATAATCCAAAATGTACCACTTATATAAGGCAGAAACCGAATAACAATGAAGTGAACTACCCCCACTTATCACTGGCTATGCAGGAATTCTAACAAGCATTAACTGAAAAAACAGAGCCACAACTTCCGGCTAGATAGTATTCAATGCAACACAAATAAATCAATTTAAATGCTGCATTATTTGAAAAAAGTGCAGATAAAGATTTACTTAAATTCACTTATACGTCCAGTTGATTGCATGTAGGCATTAGCTGGCCAAAGCTCAGAATTTAAGCAGAAAATAATCCAAAATGTACCACTTATATAAGGCAGAAACCGAATAACAATGAAGTGAACTACCCCCACTTATCACTGGCTATTCAGGAATTCTAACAAACATTAACTGAAAAAACAGAGCCACAACTTCCAGCTAGATAGTATTCAATGCAACACAACTAAATCAATTTAAATGTGTATTATTTGAAAAAAGTGCAGATAAAGATTTACTTAAATTCACTTATACATCCACTTGATTGCATGTAGGTCTTAGCTGGCCAAAGCTCAGAGTTTAAGCAGAAAATAATCCAAAATGTACCATAGGTTCATAGATTAGTACTAGGCTAATTGCCCTTGTGGGCCATTTTAAGCCTAGCCAATTATCCCTTGTGAGACTCAAACCCTGCACCTTGTGTTTGTAAGGCAAACACCTTAACCATTAGGCCACCCTCACTTATATAAGGCAGAAACCAAATAACAATGAAATGAACTACCCCCAATTATCACTGGCTATTCAGGAATTCTAACAAGCATAACTGAAAAACAGAGCCACAACTTCCAGCTAGATAGTATTCAATGTAACACAAATAAATCAATTTAAATGGTGTATTATTTGAAAAACGTGCAGATAAAGATTTACTTAAATTCATTTATACGTCCAGTTGATTACATGTAGGTCTTAGCTGGCCAAAGTTCAGAGTTTAAGCAGAAAATAATCCAAAATGTACCTCTTATATAAGGCAGAAACCGAATAACAATGAAGTAAACTACCCCCACTTATGACTGGCTATTCAGGAATTCTAACAAGCATTAACTGAAAAAAACAGAGCCACAACTTCCAGCTAGATAGTATTCAATGCAACACAAATAAATCAATTTAAATTATGTATTATTTGAAAAAAGTGCAGAAAAAGATTTACTTAAATTCACTTATATGTCCAGTTGATTGCATGTATGTCTTAGCTGGCCAAAGCTCAGAGTTTAAGCAGAAAATAATCCACAATGTACCACTTATATAAGGCAGAAATTGAATAACAATGAAGTGAAATAATCCCACTTATCACTGGCTATTCAGGAATTCTAACCAGCATTAACTGAGAAAACAGAGCCACAACTTCCAGCTAGATAGTATTCAATGCAACACAAATAAATCAATTTAAATGCTGTATTATTTGAAAAAAGTGCAGATAAAGATTTACTTAAATTCACGTATACATCCAGTTGATTGCATGTAGGTCTTAGCTGGCCAAAGCTCAGAGTTTAAGCAGAAAATAATACAAAATGTACCACTTATATAAGGCAGAAACCGAATAACAATGAAGTGAACTACCCCCACTTATCACTGGCTATTCAGGAATTCTAACAAGCATTAACTGAAAAAACAGAGCCACAACTTCCAGCTAGATAGTATTCAATGCAAGACAAATAAATCAATTTAAATGGTGTATTGTTTGAAAAAAGTGCAGATAAAGATTTACTTAAATTCACTTATACGTCCAGTTGATTGCATGTAGGTCTTAGCTGGCCAAAGCTCAGAGTTTAAGCAGAAAATATTCCAAAATATACCACTTATATAAAGCAGAAACCAAA
This sequence comes from Protopterus annectens, assembly GCF_019279795.1. Taxonomy (NCBI): domain Eukaryota; kingdom Metazoa; phylum Chordata; order Ceratodontiformes; family Protopteridae; genus Protopterus; species Protopterus annectens. The sequence goes on along the minus strand of NC_056729.1, from coordinate 1,875,483,172 downwards.
TAACAATGAAGTAAAATACCCCCACTTATCACTGGCTATTCAGAAATTCTAACAAACATTAACTGAAAAAACAGAGCCACAACTTCCAGCTAGATAGTATTGAATGCAACACAAATAAATCAATTTAAATGCTGTATTATATGAAAAAAGTGCAGATAAAGATTTACTTAAATTCACTCATATGTCCAGTTGATTGCATGTAGGCATCCATCTTAAGCTGTTCTATGACAAAATACCCAAATTTATGTCCAGGGTTTTTTTGAATGTGCCTAAACAAAGCATTCATGTATTTTTTAGTTTTAATATCTTTTTCATGTTCTTATATTCTTTCTCTCACCTGTCTAATAATTTTGCCTATGTAATAGGCAGAATAATCCAGGCAGCAGGCTGCATAAATAGCCCATTTTGTGTTACAATTATATTTCTCCTTAATGCGAACCTTAAACCCATTAACAAAAATTGACAGCCTACTAATATATTGGGACAAGTTCTACAACATCCACACTTGGACATACCTTGGGTGCCAGATGAAATACAATAACTACCCTGTGCTCTCTCCAATAACTGTTTGAAACAAAGGTCCTTCCTATAAACCACAATTGGTTTATCACCCAATATTCTATACTATTTGGGGTTTGCAGATATAAGTTGCCAATTATTTCTCAATGTTTGTACAATTTCATGACTATTCAAAGAATAGGTACAAATAAAGGACCTGTTGTACTTATTTCCATCACACACCTGAATTTCACTTGTGGTAGCATCAGAACCCAAACTCAAGTTCCCAGCAACTCTATCTTGAAATCCCCTATTATTATGATGTAACAAAGGGAGGTAAAATCCACTTTTCCTCTTACTTGCTACTTCATCAAATGTAGGTTTTAAAAAATCCATAGGATACCCCTGCTTAATAAACATTTCCAAAAGCATCCAACATTCATCCTCAGAAACCTCATCCTCAGAAATCATTCTGGCAAGTCTAACCAGTTGGGCTTTTACCACTGATTTTTTCTGGCAATGAGGATGGTGGCTTTCAAAATGTAAATAGCTATTAGAAAAGGCACTTTTACAAAAAATATTAGATACTAGACACTTCTTTCTCAAATCCTTTGTAATAGTCATGTCCAAATATGAAATACTCAAATCACTGTACCCATGAACAAATCTTAAAAATTACATTGTGGCATTAATATATTGAAAAAAGCTGTTAAGTATTTCTTCACTATCTTTCCAGATGATAAAAATATCATCCAGAAACCAGGTATTGAAGGCAAACCCAGAACAAAAAGGGGAATTAAACACAAAATGCTTCTCCCAAAAACTCATAACTAGATTTGCAAAACTGGGGGTAGATTCTGCTCCCATTGCTACACCCTTGACTTGTCTAAACAGTTGTGCCTCAAAGAACAAAAAAATGTTTAACAAGACCAATTCCATGAGGGCACTGATAGTGTTAATACGATCTTGGGACAAAATACCTATCTCTGCCAAAATATCCTCAAACCATCTAAGCCCAGTATCGTGTGGATTGACAGAGTATAGGTCACAAACATCAGTGGTAACCAAAATATAATCAGCCTGAAAAGGTATATTCCCTATTTTCTTTAAAAATCCCAGGAGTCTTTGAAAATCTGGGAAATAGACCCCACAGAAGCTTTTAAACAATGGTCTATAAACTTGGAAAAGTAGTAAGTCTTACACCTATTACCATCCACAATAGGTTTGGAGGGGTTGTATATCCTTATGGATTTTTAGGAATCTCGAATATACCTGCTATCACGGGCCATTTGTTATGCAAGAAATCATACTCACCTAAATTAATCTGCCCTTGAAACAACACATTTTTGTATTTCCTCTTTAGCATGTACTTCATCAAAAATGATTTTGTCCCTCCATGGAAGAATACCTTGAAGACAGCTGGATACAGCAGTTTAAATCTTACACCTGCATCTCAACATTCCCTGAATAGTGGAATAGCTTTCCTCCTCTTCTGTATGGTGTACAATAAGTAATCATTCTCCACAAACACTCTGCTGTCTCCCACTTTAATACTTTGTCCTTCTGTCACAGTTTTGTCAGAATCATCTCCTTCACTGGCAGGATTACATCTTTACTATTAAAAGTCTAGGTTACTTTCTTATAGCCAGGTATGGAGCATACACATGATGTGCCCTTTCAGCTAACATCTCCTACTGTGAAATATCAGTCCAGTTGCTTATTTGTGTTTTCATAAAATTAATGCAGTCTGTTCCTTCCAGCTTCTCTGGTATAGCTGAAAATCTCAAGTTTTTCCTATGTGCTCTGGCCTCTAATTCAATTATTTTTTGAAACATCTCTTCCTGAGCAGTCTCATATTCAGCTATCCTTTTTTTATTTCAACCTCTGATTTTTGCAGTTTTATCATCTCATCTGAATATCTTTTTAAAGCTTCTTTCATTTTTCCAGCCTTTTGTTGTTTGTGCTGATATACTCCATCAGTGTTTTGTTTATTTTAACCAGGTCTGTATGCAGTTGCCATATTAGTTAAGTTAATATATTCCTGGAGATTACTGGAAGTCATGTCTGAAGGTTGCATTGCTTTTTGCTGAACAGCTGCAGAACTTTCCCCAGTCAGTATTTCTTCCTCACTTTTTGTAGCTGATTTTTTTACAGGGGTTCTGTATTTCTTTATTCCTGGCATCGAGGCAGTACACTTACTAGCCAGTTATTGAAATTTACCCATAAACACAAGTCTACTGGGTTTTTCTGCTGGTTTTCTGTTTTAACATTGGGATAGCTAGAAATAAGCTGTTAATGTGCAGTCATATTGGAAGTCCCAATACATGTATTTTTTTAATTTCTCACAGCTTTATTCTAATCTGAAATCCAGTCATACAGTCTAGGGAATCCACATGCATGGTGCAGCAGTCAATATCTGCTGATGGATGGCTCAGTCATCTCTGTCATTAATTGCCATTTTCTGTGCATTTACTCTATCTCAGCCCAATCTCAAAAGCTGCAATAATTTTTTTCATTTTCTACTCACTTTTAGTACAGATTACCTTCACCTTCCATTCCTCTGTTCAAAGACATAATTTGTGTTTGAGCTATACTTTGTGTACTAAGTGTACTGCCATAATATCAGATTACCTTATATGTATCCTATATATTTTAATTATTATAATAAGCCTGTATGAAAATCAGCTAGAAAGCATGAAGAAAAAACAGTGGGAAGAATCCTGCAGCTGTTCAGCACAAAACAATTCAAGCTCCATCTTTGGTGCAAGAGATGGCTTCCAGGCATTTAGAGGAAAAATAAATCAAATGTGCTCAAAGCTGATTAAAATAAATGAAAACACTGAAAGAATATATCAACTCAAACAAACGGCTGCAAAAAAATGGAAGAAGTTTTAAGCAGCTATTCAGATGAATTGATAAAATTGCAAAAAATAGAGGCTGAAATGAAGAAAAGGCTGGCTGAGTATGAGTTTGCTCAAGAAGGGATGTTTCAAAAATGGTAGAGGATAGAGTATGCAATGAGATTGTCTGCTGCATCAGAGAAATGGGAAGTAATGAACTTTATTAATTTTATGAAAACACAAATAAGCAACTGGACTGGTATTCCACAGCAAGATTTGTTAACTAAAAGGGCACATTAAGTGTATGCTCCAAACCTGACCATAAGAAAGCAGTCAAAACCTGTATTAGTTAAGATGTAATCCTACCAGCAGAAAGAGTTGATCCTGACAAAACTGTGGCAGAAGGGCAAAGTATTAAAAATTGGAGACCACAGAGTGTTAGCAGAAAATGATTATTCACTGCCCACCAGGAAGAAAAGAAGCACATTATCCCAGCAATTATGGAATGTCAAGAGGCACATGTGAGATTCAAACTGTTGTATCCAGATATCTTCAGAATATTTTTTTCTTCTTGGAGGATCAAAAACATTTTTTGATGCAGAGCAGAAGATTGTCAAACACAAAATGAGCCAAGAAACAGAAGGGGACTCTGCTTCTTATTTTATGATAATAAAGTTCATATAGAGACTTTAAAAGCAGCAAAACGGTATAATTGTAGAAACTCAAAAATCCACAGAACAGAGGTCCAAACTCACGAATGGTAGCAAATTATTTTATTCACAGGTAGGGTAAGTGCTTTTGTCTTGTGTATAAGACTTCATCAGATACCTCCATATTAAATTTCTTAACCATTAATACCTTATTCCATTAAGTCTAATTAAAATTTAAAGATACACAAAGCCTTTTTGATATTCATGTATAACCACTTGCAAAGTTAATATAATATACTCTGAATCCTTAAAAATACTTTAAAATAACCTTTCATAACTGTATAATGGTAAAAAATAGCACATACAACATGCTTTTAGCAATTAATTAAACTTGTGTAGCTTTAGCTGATAACACTGGTTTAATGGTAATATATTCATTTAAGCCTGGGAAAATATTAGATTTTAGCCTTAACTGCCACTTTAACTCTTTATTCAACAATACATTTTTAACGTCTCTAGGATTCATTTTTAACATGTCTATAATGCCAAATTTAAAACCATTAAAACCAGAACAGTAAATGGAATGCTTATATAGTGCAATAGCCTCTTTTTTTGATCCTAATATCATGAGCATGTTCATACATTCTGTCCTTGAGAGCCCTCTCAGTTTTTCCTATGTAGAATGCAGACCATTTTAAACATAAAGCTAGATATACTATCATTTTTGTATTGCAGTTCCCTTTGCAAAACCACACTCTACTATTCATACCATTTTGTAGACATATGCTGTCCTCCTTAATAATGCAAGAACACTGCTTACAATTATCACATGCAGTTGTTGCCTTTTTAATTATACATTTTGGTGCTTGCATTTGTTCAAATGTTCTTTTAAAATTCACACCAGTCCTATATAAAAAAAACGGGTTCATGTCCCACCACATCATACAACTCTTTATTTGTTTTAAGCATACTCCAATTGGCCTTTATAATGTCTGTGAATGTCCCTGTAAATCCATTAAATTTGGTTACAAATGCTTTTTGGTATTTTCTATCCTCCTTGGCCTTAAGTGCCTCATCCATAGGTTTTCCTAAAAGATGTTTGTATCTAATACCCCACCCTCTATACACTTCATTCAAAACCCCTTGCACCATCTCTCTTGGATAACCCCTCTCCATGAACATATCACCCAGGAAGTTCAGTTCCTTATCCAATTCCTCTTTATCTGAGGTCATCCTTGCAATACGAACTGCCTGCCCCTTTACAAGACTTTTTTTCTGGAACATAGGGTGATGACTTGTATAATGCAAAAAACTGTTACACCAGGTGTTCTTTCTATATATTCTAGACTTGAATCCTTCTTGGGTTAGAAACATAGTGGTATCAAGATAATTTATACTTGATTTATCCCATACATAGGTGAATTTGAAATAGGTAGTGCATTCATTTAAATATTGCATAAAGGAGTCTACTATTTCTTTACTCCTGTCCCATAGAACAAATATATTGTCCAATAATCTCATGTAAAGGCGTATATTGCTACCATAGGAACTATTAAATATATAGCGATGCTCCCATTCCAACTTTACCAAGTTAGCATAGATGGGGGGCACAAGCCGCCCCCATAGCCACACCACTACTTTGCTGGTAGTATTCACCTTGAAAACTAATGTAATTATAATCAAGTACCACTTCCATCAGTTCAAAGACTAATTGAATTTGATCTACAGGCATAGTGGAATACTTATATATACTCTCACTAAAAAAATGGATGTCCCTCCTGTCTAGGAATACTGGTGAACAAATCCCTCACATCTATAGTAAGGAAACTCAAATTTTCCTTCCAAACTTCCTGCATTAGTTTACTTAGAAAATCCCATGAATCTTTAATTAAATGATCTACTTTAAATGGGATCTCCTTTGTCCAAAAGTCAACAAAAACTGCCAAAGGGTGTGTTTTGGAGTTTCTGGCAGAGACAATGGGTCTAAAGGAAGGATTGCTAACACACGTGTACCTTAGGTACCTCAAAAATATTTGGAATGATAGAATTGGGTTGCTTTAAAAAATAGTAGGATCTACCATCAATTCTGTTTTCTAACAGGTATTCTTCCAACAATGAATCAATTCTACCATACACTATCATAATTTTGCTTTTAGAAACTGGGGAATAGATGCTAGTATCAAGTAGAATGTTAGTCATAGCATTGTTGTACTCTTCCGTACCATAAATAACAATTCCACCCCCTTTATCTGGCTTCATAACACATATGCCAGTTTGACTTTTTAAATCTTTTAACAATAATTTTTCCATTTTATCCAAATTAGAAGACTCCATATTGCTCCTGTTGTTGTTATATGCTTCATATATTTCTTCCGTGACATATTTCTCAAACGTCATAAGAACTAGATGAAGGGGTGGATTAATTGTACTCTTTCTATATAACCCTTTCAGGTATTTATCTTCCTCCATATTAGAATTTTTATACAACATTTCTAGATTCAATTTCCTAAGGTAAAGTTTGAAATCTACAAGTGTGTTAGCTATATCACCATAATTAGTTGCCACAAATGTGAATCATTTAGAAAAAAGGTTGAAATGTTCCTTTTTAAGGGTAAGTGGGGTATAATTAAGTATTTTAAATCCCCTTGTATTCATATACTATACCATCAAAATCAGAACCATGTATTATTTCACTTTCTTCGCCACTTTTTTCCAACCCTGATTTTCCCCCTTGAGTTTGCTCAAGAAAGGATGTTTCAAAAATGGTAGAGGACAGAGTATGCAGTGAAGACCTGAGATTGTCTGCTGCACCAGAGAAATGGGAAGTAATGAACTTTATTAATTTTATGAAAACACACATAAGCAACTGGACTGGTATTCCACAGCAGGATGTGTTAATTGAAAGGGCACAATGTTAAGTTGTCAATCTCGCCTTCATTCTTGCTTGATGGGTTCGGAGCCGATCCTCGGCTCCGACTCGGCACTTGCTAAGCTCGAGAGTCACTTTTACCAGCTCGAGGCAGCCCCATATCCTATGATGCAAGGCGGTAAGTACCCAGATCTCGTTTGCTGCTTCGCTGATGAGGTCCTCCTTTTACCAGCTCCTGGTAAGTGATTTATACACTACTACTTTTGCCCCTTTTTCAGTTTAAAGTTATTTTTAAAGTTAAAATTAATAGTTTTAGACTAGTTTTAGTCCTTTCCTGACTAAATTTCCCTCTCTTCTAAAACTTTTTAGTCAGGCCTTCTCCCATCCCATCCCCCCCCCCCCTTGTTAGGGTGTGTGTGTGTGTTTGTGAGACAATATTTTTTCCCTTTTGGGATTGTAAAATTTCTTGGACAGGTGTTGTGTGTGTGTGTTTTACAACATGTCTAGGGAAAGGGTCTCAGGCTTTAAGAAGTGTGACTCGTGCTGTCAGAAAATGTCTCTGACAGACGGTCACACTTCTTGCCTTTACTGCCTGGGACCTCTCCACCTACAGGACTCCTGTGCGATTTGTCATTCTTTTAGCCAGAGAGTCCTGCAGGAAAGGAGAAATAAGCTTATTTTGAGGGGCCTTCTTAAGCCGGAGGGCTCTCCGGCTAAGTCGGCTCCATCTAAGACTTCTAAGTCTTCCAAGGCCCAGGCTTCTGTGTCCAAGCCTGCGGCCTCGGCTCCGACTCTTTCAGAGTCGAGATCGGCTCCGGCTGGAGCCGATTCTGGTTTGCACAAACCTTCGGCATCAATGGCTATCGGTGCCGATTCTGGTTCGACCACTTCGGTGTCGGCTCCGATCGGTTCCGATCACCATGTGGCTCAGGCTTCGGTATCGGAGCCGATCGGCACCGACACCCTTACGTTTATGGCTGTATCGGCTCCGGCCGGAGCCGATGCATCGAAACTTTCTGTCGGTGCCGAGAAATTATCGGCTCCGACAGCTTCTATGGTTTCGTCGGCTCCGATGGTTCCTTCGAGGAAGAGGTCTAGGTCCCCTTCCTTGGAGCTGCTACTCTCGGCTCCGGCTTCTCCTCTCCTCTTGGAACGGAGCCATCGGAGCCGATCTTCCAGGTCATCCAGGCTTTCTGACCATGATTTAGAGAGAGTGGTCAGTAGATTATTAAAATCACAGGCACTGGCCCAAATGCTACATAGTCCGTCTCAACAGACGACTATTAGTCCACACCCCATTGCAGTTCCTCCTTCGACTCTACCCCAGAGTTTGGAGTTGGAGTCTTCGGGAATAGTTTCTGCTACGGCTGAGGGACAGATACCCCCTTCTGCTCCTTCAGCCTCTACTCTTATCTCCTCTTCGAGACCTTCCTTAGAGGGATTCGGTGGTCGGGCTTCCCTGGTCTCCTCTGAGGGGGTGAGTGGCATCGGACCCTTGTCCGACCCCACTCTTCCACTTGGAGCCTCGGCCTTGGTGAGCTCGGCTCTGACATCTGCCTCGGAGCCTTCCCTTTCGGTGGGTCCTGGAGTTCCTGGCTCTTCGGAACGGGTTCTCTCGGGCCTCCCTGGGAGGGGAGCCTTCGAGGTGATGAAGAGTGTGCTGGCCACTGGACTCAGCCAGCAGTCTGTTCCCTTAGCTCCTCCCTCTATGGTGCCTGTCGACATCTCTGCCACTTCTCTTGCTCCCGAACCCAGAGATCCTCCACCTCAGGTTTCCCCACTTGGAAGAACCCCCTCTTCTGAGGATTCTCCTGATTTGTCAGGAGATCCTCCGCAGAAGAGGACCTGTAAGAGGAAACACGTAGACTCCCCCGAGTCTATCACTTCAGATACTGACTTAGATGAGTCAGAGGGATCCCCAAGATCCCCCTCTGAGGATGTCTCCTTCTCAGACATCCTAGAACTCCTTAGACAGAGGGGGAACTGGCCCACCAATAATCCCTCTGAGGATGAGTCAGTATACCTGGAGGCGTTTGGATCTCGGCCCTCCACCTCCTGGGTGTCTCCGCCTTTCGACCCCCTTATGCAGGTTATTGCTCAAAAGGCGTGGGCTGCTCCTGACTCTGTAGAGCCAGTCCCTAGGAGGCCTTCTAAATTTATTACTGCCCCGTCGGACAAGCAATTCCTCACAAAAGGTGTCCCTGCTGATGCCATGGTGGTGGCGGCTGCCACTAAGAAGGAACTTGCAGATCCTTCCGTACCTGTCCATCCTCCTAATAAGGACTCTAGGACCATGGATAGATATGGTAAGCAGATGTTCTCTTCAGCGACCTTTGCTATGCGTTCACTGAACTACCTATGTCACTTCACCAGACTCCAGAGGGATATCCTTAAGGAGCTAGGTGAAGTAGTACAGGATCCTACAGCTGCAGGGGCTCAAGAAAAAATTGCTTTGCAGCTAGGAACCCTCAATTCTATTGCTAACTCCTCCATGCGACTGATATCATATGCTGCTGATGGAGCGAGTAGGGCCGCAGGTACAGGTGTGGCTCTTAGACGCCAAGCCTGGATGCGGCTCTGTAATTTTGCAGATCCTTTTAAGGCGTCCTTCACAAACTCTCCCTTTGATGGGTCAGCTTTGTTTGGCCCTCAAGTGAAGGAAACGTTGACCAGGTGTGAGCAGGACGGCAAAACTCTTTCTGCCGTAGGGGTCCATTTTTCCACCCCTTCTAGACCTTACCCCAAAGGGCAGAAGGGTGGCAAAATGTGGTTCCGCAAATCCCAAGGAGTCATGCCGGATTCACGTGGTCAGTTTACCCCTAGAGGCAGAGGGGGTAACAATAACAGATGCCGCTCTAGAGGCAGAGGGGGTCCACAAAACCAGGGAAGCAGAGAGCCTCTCTCTGACAAGCCCTTTCAGCATCCCTGAGATGTTGCCTGGCTGTCCGTCCTTGGAGGCAGTCGGAGGAAGACTTTCGCTGTACCCAGAAGCCTGGCGTTCCCTCACTCAAGACAGATGGGTACAGTCGATCATATCCGAGGGTTACAAAATTCCTTTCGAGGAAAGTCCTTTCTATCACTCAAATTCCCTTCCAGATGTACCACCCGGTCTAAGGGAAATTGCAGAGTTAGAAGTCTTAAAACTGCTGCAAAAAAGAGCCATTCAGCCAGTTACAACAGATCATTCAGAGCCCGGAATCTACTCAAGGTTCTTTTTGGTCCCCAAAAGACGGGAGACTGGAGACCAATATTGGATCTCAGCAGACTCAACAAGTCTGTGAGGAAGACAAGATTCCGAATGGTCACTCTTCAGTCAATTCTGCCCTTCTTACAGAAGGACAACTGGATGTGCTCAATAGATCTTCAGGATGCGTACTATCACATAAAAATTCACAGACGCTCCAGGAGATTTCTCCGCTTTCGGCTGGGGTCCAGTCATTTCCAGTTCAGAGCCCTGCCCTTTGGTCTCACTACAGCCCCCAGAGTGTTCACCAAATGTATGGCAGTGGTCACGGCTCACCTGAGACGTCAAGGATTCCAGGTGTTTCCGTATCTTGACGACTGGCTCCTTTCAGCCACCACCAGGCATCAGCTTGTTCAAGCCAGGGATTACACAATAAATCTTTGTTCTCAATTGGGCATCTCAATCAACTCCGAAAAATCATCCTTATTGCCCTGCCAGTCTATTACTTTCATAGGCGCAAACTTAAACACTGTTCGGATGTCAGCTACCCTTACAGATCAAAGAATTTCAGACATTCAAAGTCACGTCAGGATCATTCTAGCCAACAAGAAGGTACAGGCCAGAATGGTTCTAAAGGTGTTAGGCCTCATGGCTGCGGCCATTACCCTTCTTCCCCTGGCTCGCTTCTATATGCGCCTTCTTCAATGGATGTTGTTCACTCAGTGGTCTTACCAACAACTTCCAATGCGTCACCAAATTCTGGTGACACAGATTTGCAAGAATCATCTTGCTTGGTGGATCACTTCTCCCCAGATTCACCAAGGCAGACACTTTGTACCCCCATCCCCGGTAGCCACTGTCACTACGGATGCCTCCTTGATCAGGTGGGGGGGTCATTATCAGGGCAGGATGGTTCATGGGACGTGGCAACCTTTCGAATACCACCTGCACATAAATGTCCTAGAGATGAGAGCAGTGCTTTTAACGTTGCAAGCCCTCAACGACTTTCTTCCCGTAGGGACAATTGCAGTCCACACAGACAACATGTCTGTAGTTTGGTATATCAACAAACAGGGCGGAACCAAGTCCTACCCCTTGTGTCGAGAAGCGCTCAGACTTTGGCAATGGGCGATCTCCTCTCATCGGTTTCTGGTAGCAACGCACATCCCTGGGAAAACCAACATTTTAGCAGACAGATTGAGCAGAGCTATTCTCATGCCTCACGAGTGGTCTCTCAAACAATCTATAGTGGAAGAGATTTTTCTGGAATGGGGTCGCCCATGTTGCGATCTTTTTGCTACTCCCCAAAACAGCAAATGCCCAGACTTCTTCTCTCTCTTCCCACTGCCAGGCCATCCCCCCAGAGACGCTCTGACCCAGGATTGGCCCCAGGGACTTCTTTATGCCTTTCCTCCTTTTCCTCTGATCCCTCAAGTTATCCAGAAAGCAACCGTTTTGAGAGCCAAATTGATTCTCATTGCTCCTTATTGGCCTCGACAAATTTGGTTTCCGTTCCTCCATCGTCACCTTTTGGTGCAGCCGTGGCATCTGGACCCAGTGCCAGATCTTCTGATTCACCAATCCGGTCAGCTGCACCGGTCTATCCCTTCTCTCAACCTCACAGCATGGTTGCTCCACTTCCTTCCTTAGCCAGACTTCCTATGACCTCTAACCCTGTTAGAGACATCCTAGTAGCTTCCTTAAAATCCTCTACCAGGAGGATTTATACAAGCAAATGGAAACGTTTCTCTTATTGGGCTAAAGCCAAGAATATTGATCCCTTCACTGCTCCAGTTCAAGCAGTTTTGGATTTCTTAGCGGAGATTTTTCACGCGGGCTCCTCTTCTTCCACAGTTAGAGTTCAGTTGGCTGCTATCTTGAACTTTCATGTCGGGTTCGCAGATCACAACATTATGTCCCACAGGCTTTGTAGAGCCTTCTTGAAAGGAATTTTCCTCCTGAAGCCTCCAGTCAGGAGTCCTCCTCCTCAATGGGACCTAAATTTAGTGCTGACATCCTTGATTCTTCCCCCCCTTCGAGCCAGCTGTTTCTTGTTCCCTGAAATTTCTTTCATGGAAAACTTTATTCCTGGTAGCTATTACATCGGCTAGGAGGGTGTCTGAACTTCATGCTCTATCTGTTCGCCCCCCCTATTTGGTCTTCCACAAAGACAGAGTATCATTGAGAACTAATCCGACCTTTTGCCTAAGGTCGCCTCAAAGACTAATTTGAATCAAGCCATTGATCTCCTGTATTTTTCCAAACTATTCAAACAGATCGGAACAAAAACTACATTATCTTGATGTCCACCGCCAACTCAGATATTATTTGGACAGAACAAAACAATTCAGGAAATCCGATCAACTCTTTGTTTCCTATGCTGATAACAAGAAAGGCCTTCCTGTCTCAAAAGTGACCTTATCTAGATGGCTTTCTTCTGTCATCTCTGAAATTTATCGGCTCAGGGGAAAACAGCTGTGCTCAAAACCTAAAGCACATTCAACCAGAAGCTTAGCTACTTCTACAGCCTTTCAAGCTAGACTTCCTTTAGACACTATTTGTGCAGCGGCCACTTGGGCCACTCCTCATACATTTGTTTCCCATTACAAATTGGATTTGGCCTCCAGGGACAGAGCCAGTTTTGGCTCTACCGTCCTCAAGAGTCTGTTCCATTGAGCCACCCAGGATAGAGGTGATAGGGACGCGGTCCCATCAAGCAAGAATGAAGGCGAGATTGACAACTTAACATTGAGAAGTTATGTACCTACCATAACGTTCCATGTTAGTTGTCTTCTCTCGCCTTCTTTCTTGCGACCCTCCCTCCTTCCCCCAGGCCTGGACAGACCTTTCTCTACAAAGAATTATAGTTCTGAAGGCCATACAGAGCTGGTCCTTCTACCATACTGCAGGTTTTTCTCTTCTTCTTTCTTCCTTTGGGAAGTTTTTATGCTAGATGCTATTGCCCTTTTGTCATCAAACGAGATCTGGGTACTTACCGCCTTGCATCATGGGATATGGGGCTGCCTCGAGCTGGTAAAAGTGACTCTCGAGCTTAGCAAGTGCCGAGTCGGAGCCGAGGATTGGCTCCGAACCCATCAAGCAAGAAAGAAGGCGAGAGAAGACAACTAACATGGAACGTTATGGTAGGTACATAACTTCTCATTAAGTGTATGCTCCAAACCTGAACATAGGAAAGCAGTCAAAACCTGTATTAGTTAAGATGTAATCCTACCAGCAGAAAGAGTTGATCCTGACAAAACTGTGGCAGAAGGGCAAAGTATTAAAAATTGGAGACCACAGAGTGTTAGCAGAAAATGATTATTCACTGTCCACCAGGAAGAAAAGAAGCACATTATCCCAGCAATTATGGAATGTCAAGAGGCACATGTGAGATTCAAGCTGTTGTATCCAGATGTCTTCAGAATATTTTTTTTCTACTTGGAGGATCAAAATAATTTTTTGATGCAGAACAGAAGATTGCCCAACAAAAAATGAGCCAAGAAACAGAAAAGGACTCTGCTTCTTATTTTATGATAATAAAGTTCATAGAGAGACTTTAAAAGCAGGAAAATAGTATAATTGTAGAAACTCAAAAAGCCACAGAACAGAGGTCCAAACCCACGAATGGTAGCAAAATATTTTATTCACAGGTAGGATAAGTGATTTCGTCTTGTGTACAAGACTTCATCAGATACCTCCATATTACATTTCTTAACCATTTATACCTTATTCCATTAAGTCTAATTAAACTTTAAAGATACACAAAGCCTTTTTGATAAAATTTATGTTTAACCACTTGCAAAGTTAATATAATATACTCTGAATCCTTAAAATACTTTAAAATAACCTTTCATAACTGTATAATGGTAAAAAATAGTACATACAACATGCTTTTAGAAATTAATTAAACTTGTGTAGCTTTAGCTGATAACACTGGTTTAATCGTAATATATTCATTTATGCTTGGGAAAATATTAGATTTTAGCCTTAACTGCCACTTTAACTCTTTATTCAACAATAAATTTTAGTGTCTCCCCCTCTAGGATTCATTTTTACCATGTCTATAATGCCAAATTTAAAACCATTAAAACCAGAACAGTAAATGGAATGCTTATATAGTGCAATAGCCTCTTTTTTGATCCTAATATCATGAGCATGTTCATACATTCTGTCCTTGGGAGCCCTCTCAGTTTTTCCTATGTAGAATGCAGAACATTTTACACATAAAGCTAGATATACTATCATTTTTGTATTGCAGTTCCCTTTGCAAAACCACACTCTACTATTCATACCATTTTGTAGACATATGCTGTCCTTAATAATGCAAGAACACTGCTTACAATTACCACATGCAGTGGTTGCCTTTTTAATTATACATTTGGTGCTTGCATTTGTTCAAATGTTCTTTTAAAATTCACACCAGTCTTATATGAAAAAACGGGTTCATGTCCCACCACATCATACAACTCTTTGTTTTATGCATACTCCAATTGGCCTTTATAATATCTGTGAATGTCCCTATAAACCCATTAAATGTGGTTACACATGCTTTTTGGAATTTTCTATCCTCCTTGGCTTTAAGTGTCTCATCCATAGGTTTTCCTAAAAGAGGTTTGTATCTAATACCCCACCCTCTATACACTTCATTCAAAACCCCTTGCACCATCTCGTTTGGATAACCCCTGTCCATGAACATATCCCCTAGGAAGTTCAGTTCCTTATCCAATTCCTCTTTATCTGAGGTCATCCTTGTAATATGAACTGCTTGCCCCTTTACAAGACTTTTTTTCTGGAACATAAGGTGATGACTAGTATAATGCAAAAAACTGTTACACCAGGTGTTCTTTCTATATGTTCTAGACTTGAATCCTTCTTGGGTTAGAAAAATAGTGGTATCAAGATAATTTATACTTGATTTATCCCATACATAGGTGAATTTGAAATAGGTAGTGCATTCATTTAAATATTGCATAAAGGAGTCTACTATTTCTTTACTCCTGTCCCATAGAACAAATATATCATCCAAGAATCTCATGTAAAGGCGTATATCATTACTATAGGAAGTATTAAATATATAGTGATGCTCCCATTCCAACATTACCAAAGTAGCGTAGATGGGGGCACAAGTCGCCCCCATAGCCACACCACTACTTTGCTGGTAGTATTCACCTTGAAAACTTATGTAATTATAATCAAGTACCATTTCCATCAGTTCAAAGACTAATTGAATTTGATCTACAGGCATAGTGGAATACTTACATATACTCTCACTAAAAAATTGATGTCCCTCCTGTCTAGGAATACTGGTGAACAAATCCCTCACATCTATAGTAAGGAAACTCAAATTATTCTTCCAAACTTGCTGCATTAGTTTACTTAGAAAATCCCATGAATCTTTAATTAAATGATCTATTTTAAATGGGATCTCCTTTGTCCAAAAGTCAACAAAAACTGCCAAAGGGTGTGTTTTGGAGTTTCTGGCAGAGACAATGGGTCTAAAGGGAGGATTGCTAACACACTTGTATACCTTAGGTACCCCAGAAATATTTGGAATGATAGAATTGGGTTGCTTTAAAAAATAGTAGGATCTACCATCAATTCTGTTTTCTAACAGGTATTCTTCCAACAATGAATCAATTCTACCATACGCTATCATAATTTTGTTTTTAGAAACTGGGGAATAGATGTTAGTATCAAGAAGAATGTTAGTCGTAGCATTGTTGTACTCTTCCGTACCATAAATAACAATTCCACCCCCTATATCTGGCTTCATAACATGTATGCCAGTTTAACCTTTTAAATCTTTTAACAATAATTTTTCCATTTTATCCAAATTAGAAGACTCCATATTGTTCCTATTGTTGTTATATGCTTCATATATTTCTTCCGTGACATATTTCTCAAACGTCATAAAGACTGGATGAAGGGGTGGATTAATTGTACTCTTTCTATATAACCCTTTCAGGTATTTATCTTCCTCCATATTAGAATTTTTATACAACATTTCTAGATTCAATTTCCTAAGGTAAAGTTTGAAATCTACAAGTGTGTTACTATATCACCATAATTAGTTGCCACAAATTTGAATCCTTTAGAAAAAAGGTTGAAATATTCCTTTTTAAGGGTAAGTGGGGTATAATTAAATATTTTAAACCCCTTGTATTCACATACTATACCATCAAAATCAGAACCATGTAATATTTCACTTTCTTCGCCACATTTTTCCAACCCTAATTTTCCCCCTTGAGTTTGCTCACAAAGTGATGTTTCAAAAATGGTAGAGGACAGAGTATGCAGTGAAGACCTGAGATTGTCTGCTGCACCAGAGAAATGGGAAGTAATGAACTTTATTAATTTTATGAAAACACAAATAAGCAACTAGACTGGTATTCCACAGCAGGATTTGTTAATTGAAAGGGCACATTAAGTGTATGCTCCAAACCGGACCATAAGGAAGCAGTCAAAACCTGTATTAGTTAAGATGTAATTCTACCAGCAGAAAGAGTTGATTCTGTCCACCAGGAAGAAAAGAAGCACATTATCCCAGCCATTATGGAATGTCAAGAGGCACATGTGAGATTCAAGCTGTTGTATCTAGATGTCTTCAGAATATTTTTTTTTTCTTCTTGGAGTATCAAAATAATTTTTTTGTTGCAGAACAGAAGATTGTTCAACTAAAAATGAGCCAAGAAACAGAAGGGAATGTAAAATGCTTGCATGACAGAAAAAAGCTAAGGATTTGACTAGAAGAATCAGTAGTTCCCCGGACATGAACTGGAGTCTGGGGTTATGTGATGGAGATGAACAGGAAGTAGACCAGCAATACTAAAATTAGTGAATGAATGTGAGATTATATAGCATCAGTCACATCTATGATGCATGGCTTTGCGAGAAAAAGTGGAAAGCTTGGACTTTTGTTGACTTTATTAAACTTGTGGTATACTGAAAAGCATACACCCCACTTCTTGTCTTTAATGTTTGGAAGGACAATAAAAGGAAAGGAAAGAAACAAGGAACAAGTAACAGTAAGTAAAACAATTATTGTTCTAGACAGTATTTGTATAAAACATTCCATGATATAAGAAGTTGTGGGTAGCAATTAATAAAGAGCTGAATGACTTTATCTGGGAGGCGAAGATGGCAAGTGTCAAGTTGGATAAGCTGATTCTTCCAGTAGAACAGGGCAAATTGGGATTACCCAATTTGAATGGGGTATTTCAGAGCTACACAGTTAAAGCTCCTATGCATAGCACAAGCAGAAATCTACAATTCAAAGTAAAAAGGAATGATTTTGAAATAGGGGGAAGATCAAGAAACCAGGAGAGATTGGGATTTTGGATGCAGGCCTTTAAGGAGAATAACAATAATCCTGCAAAATATTATATCCATAAAGTGGAAGAAAGCATTCTAAGACTAAGCCAACATGGAAATGGAGAAAGGAGATTCTGCCAATAGGGACGACTGCAATTAGGGATATAGACAATAAGTAAGAGGGGGCTGGAATTTATTAAAGAAAACTGGGAAAGGAACCAAGGTATTGGGTTCAAATAACTAGAGAAGGAAAGATGATAGCATGGGAAGATGCCAAGATTTTATTTGGACTGCAGGTTAAGACTGGTATCAGAGTATATGCAAAGAAATAGGTGGGGTCTTTAACAAAAGATCAACACTGGTAGAGTTTTTAGTACAATCTAGAACAGAAGCTGCCATTAAAAAGGGAATAATTAGTAGAACATATAAAATATTGCCTGATAACTATAAGAATCAACCAGAGGAGGTTAGAAAGGATTGGGAACAGAGATTGGATAAGCAATTCATAAAGTAACAATGGGAAGATATATGTATATCTGCCAATTATGCAATAAAAATCTAGAAGATTTAGGATTTTTGTTTGGAAATGTTTGCATAGATATTTTTATATCCCAAGTAGACTCCAGAAAATGTTTCCCTAGGTAGATAGCAAATGTTGTAGGTATGACGGGAAAGAAAGAGATAATTGTGAACACATTTTTTTGGGGGTGCAGTGAGTTGGTGGACTTTAAGGATTCCCTAAGGAATGCATTGTTATAGATCCTGGGTGGGCAAATTTGTGACAATGGAGATGATTTTTCTGAGCTTTGATACAGAATTGGAATTGCCTAGACAGGGTAAGGCCTTGCTGTCTCTAATTATGGTGGCTGCCAAAAAAGCAATTACAAGAAAATGGAAATCAAAATAATCTAAACCAACTGTATTAGTAGTAGTGAATATAGTAAAAGAGATAAAACAACTGTAATTGAAATCTTTAGAAAAGGGTAGGAGCAAACTACATAGGAAAAATAGGAATTGTGGGAACAATACATACAGGGAAGGAATGAGGTTTAAAAGAAGGCAGGACTTAAATGAAATATGTAATATTTGACTGATAATGATTCGGTAGATTATAATATAAGTGATGTATAATGTTTGCAACTAGAAGTATGTCGGTATTATTATTTATTTATTTATTTCAGTTTGTTAACCGGGAAAGTCCATTGGGCCAAGGTAGCCCGTTTTCAATGGAGGCCCGAGGAGAATAGCTCCAGACAGAAAGACAATATACAATATACAATCTATTAGTACAGCATATAAGAACAAGTTTAACATTCAATATACAGCAAGGCAAGATTTTACATATGTTGAAATATATGAGCTGAGTCAATCACTTATAAGATATTAGCAAAAACAATAAATTTATGTTCATTTAATACACTAAATGTATTTAGGCAAAGGAATTTTAGAGAGATGAATTGAAGCAGTGGCAGAGATTAGAGTAGAATAGAATAGGGATAGGTATCAGGAATCAGGTAGGATGGGTACAGGAGCACTCCCAGAGGGAGTAGAGATGAGAGTGGAGTAGGGTTTTAAAGGATGGTAGGTTAGGGTGGTTCTAATGTAAGGGGGAAGAGAGTTCCATAATCTGGCAAGGGAGAATGATAGTAGAAGTTGCCCTGGTGCGTGTAAAGGCTTGTAAAGTTCTAAGAGGTTCTGATTTGTGGATCTAAGTGTTCTATGTGACTGGTGAAGTTTTAGGGAAGAGGAGAGTGATGGACAGTTAGAAGGGTTTGAAAATTAGCTTGTGTGCTGTAGTTAGCTGAATGAAATTTAGGAAGCTTGGGAGTTCCAACCAATTTAGAGCATGTAGGGAGTTGCAATGGTGAGTAGAGGATTTGGATCCTGTGGCAAACTTTGAAATTTTGTTATAACATGAGGAAAGTTTAGATTTTAGGGATGATTGGAGGTTAGAGAGTAACGGAGCTCCATACAAAAGGGAGGGTAGGAGGTAGGTGGTAGATAGAAGTTGTCTAGAAGACAGAGAAAGGTAGCATCTGTGTCGATAAAGCATACCAAGTTTTTGATGAGTCTTTTTAATATTGGTTTGTAGGTGGATGTCATATTTTAGCTTGTCATTGATAAGGATGCCCAGAAGTTTTGTATGGGGAACTATTTCAGTAGTTGTTCTGTTTAGGCTAAGTATAGAGAAGGATGCTTTGTCAGCAGCAGTATGTCTAGAAGGGGTAAAGATCATTATTTTAGATTTGGAGGCATTTAGGGCTCGGTGATTGTCAAACATCCAGGACTCAGTGGAGGAGAAGGCTTCTTGCGTAAGGTTTATTAGTAAAGGAAGAGTTTTGGCCGAGCAGATGATAGTGGAATCGTCTGCGTATTGCACAAGTTTAGCATTGGGGATCTTTTGGTGGAAATCATTGATGAAAATGTTAAATAGTAAAGGACCCAAAATAGAGCCTTGGGGTACACCTGTTGGGGTGTGAAGGAAAGAGGAAGTGCAGTAGTCCCACTTTACAGCTTGTTCCCTGGCTGAGAGATAACTGGAGAACCATTTGACATACGAAGAGGAGAGATTAAGATGGGAGAGTTTAGAAAGTAGAAGCACATGAGAGACAGTGTCGAAAGCTTTAGATAAGTTGAGGAGGAGCATAGAAACTATGTTCCCAGAGTCACGAGCAGAGTTAATGATTTTGAGGAAGGAAAGAAGGGCAGTGGTGGTGCTATGTCCTGATATAAACCCGTGTTGGATAGGAGTTAGGAGTTGGTTGTCCAATAGGTAGGGTAATAGTTGGAGGTGAATACATTTTTCGAGTATCTTAGAGATAGGGGATAGGATAGCGATAGGGCGAAAGTTAGAGATTGAATAGTTTGTTCCTCCTTTATGGAGGGGGATGATGAAGGCTTTTTTCCACAGGTGTGGTACATAGGACTCTTGAATGGAGCGATTGATTAGCATGCTGATTGGAAGGGCTATGCCATCAGCAGCAAGTTGGAGAAAGTTGTATGGAATGTCATCTGGGGCATTAGATCAAGGTTTTAACTTTTGTAGGAGCTTTTTTATAGTGTGGGTAGGAATGGATTTGAGAGTAAAAGGGGAGGACTTAGGGTTCATGGATGTTAGGTTTTTGTTATCAGTTAAGTTGAGGGGGATGTTGTTAGGGAAAGAAGAGGTGAGTTTGCCTATGGAGTCAATGAAAAAGGAGTTGAATTGGGTAGCTAGGTGGAGGTATGGTGTGTCTGGGTCAGGGCAAGGGTTCTCTTTTTTGCCTGGGGATAATATTGATGAAATACTATTCCAAAATTTTCTGGGGTTGGTTTTATGATTATTTTGAAGTTTAAGGTAGTAGGATTTGCGGTCAGTGGCTATTTTTTACTTGATTTCGCAGTTGCTTGTATTCGGCAAGAGATTTGGGAGTTTTACATTTTGGTAGTATTTCCAGATTTTATCTCGGTGATGCATAAGTAGTTTTGTTTCTTTAGTTAGCCAGGAGGCTGTTTTGGATCTAAGTCTTTTGGTTCTACTGGGGGGCGAAGTGGTTAAGTATATCAGTGAAAATTCTATTGAAATGTGAAACTGTGGTATCTAAAGGGAGATACTTTAGAGGGTTCATCTGTTTTAAGGTAGTAGAGAAAACTAGGGGGTTGAAGTTTTGCATGTTGTGGGTGGTAATGTGTCTCTGTTGAAAGGGGATGGGGGAGGGGGAATGGCATATGTAGGCAGGGAGATGGTCACTAAGGGAGTCTACGAGAGTACCACGATCAGAAACTCGGTTTGGGTGGGAGACTAGTATCCAGTCAAGGATGCTACCTGTGGTGTAATCTTTATTTGGTCTAGTAGGGGTTTTGCTTAGCTGCGTGAATTGATATAGGTTGATGATTTGAGAAGCAGTAGACGAGTCAATGGAAGACCAGTTTATGTTGACATCACCTAGGATTATAGTCTCACTATTTATGTTGGAAGCGAACCAGGCAAGAATATCTTCCAGTATAGTGATATTGTTTCCAGGAGGAATGTACAGGGAGGCAATGATTAAAGTTTTATTATTATTTACTTTGAGAAGGGTGAGGGTTAGCTCGGCGGTGTCAAATGAGGGTATGGGCTTAGTACAGGGTGTCACTTTAAGGAGGAGGAGAAGAGTAAGGCTACTCCTCTACCTTTCTTTTGAGGTCTGTCACTTCTTATAAGTTTATAGTTGGGGGCATAATTTCGGTATCTTTTATGTGTGGTTTTAGCCAGGTTTCTGTGATAGAGACAATATCAGGTTTGTTATGAGAGATCCAGGCGTGAAAGGAAGGTATTTTATTACAAAGGCTCCTGGCATTATGTGCGGCAAGGAGAAGAGATATGTAGTGCAGGGGAGAGCTATGTGAATGTGGTTTAGAGGTGGAGTTGTATGAAGGCCCTGGGTTAAGGTGTATGTCTCCATAACGGAGGAGGTGGGTGATAAATTTTGAGTAGAGTATGGATGGGTATCTATTTTCTAATGGGTCATAGGTGTAGATATTGGAACCTAATGAGGTGAGTTTGGTGGGTATGGGAAGTGGTTTACTAGGGGTAAGGAAGAGCTTCCTTAGAAATAGAAAAGATTCATTATGTTTGTAGAGCTGGGGGGAGGCTTGGGTTGTAAAGGGAAAGTCTTTTTTAATGTAAATCACAGTTGTATGAAAGGGAGGGGAGTGCTGAAACTGTGGGAGACTAGTAAGGTACAGTAAGCAGAAGAGGATAAGGCTTAGAAATAAAGGTATTAGAGCATAGGCAGATTTTGTTTGCATGGTGGGAGACAGAGTATGAGTTGAGTGAGAGGGATGTGTAGGAAGAGAGATGGTTTATAAGTTTGAGAGGAGAGGATTAGAATGAAATGTGTGAGGGTGTACTCACAGGGATATAGAAGGGTGGAGTGGAGGGGGGAAAAGGCAGTTGTAATAGTGAGTGGATAAGGAGTAAGTGGGGGACAATATTTGGAGGGTTTGGCTACTGGCTATCCTGATGAGATGCATGCACTAACCACCTAGTAGGGATAAGATACAGTCAGTTATTCAGTAATTATTGAGGCAAGCAAGTTACATAAAAGCATACACCATCCCTCGCCGTCTAATCCAAATCAAACACCCACTGGAAAAATACAATGTCCGCTAATCTCACAAAGTATGAACAGTTGAAAAAACAGAGAATGTCAAACATCCCATTTGTTAGAACATTAATTAGGCCAGTCCTAGATACAAGGAGGGAGGTTTGCCTAATGGTTAAGGTGTTTGCCTTGCAAGCACAAGGTGCAAGGTTAGAGTCTCACAAGAGATAATTGGCTAGGCTTAAAATGGCTCGCAAGGGGAGTTAGCTTAGTACTAATCTATGAACCTATGAACCTATGAAAATGTCCTAGGTAGTAAGCTCACACAGTTTTAATCTTCCTCGTATAATCAAACTGGATTCAGGCCCAACACAAACAATTTCACATCAGTTCTAGCAATTCCACTGACTCGTTCAGATCCCACAATAATTCCAACACAGAACTAAATATTTAAATCCACCATCAGAAGCTGGAAAGCTAAGTTGCTGCATACAAACACTCAAATGTGCTTCTGAAGTACTTCAAATGAAAGGTGCATCAGCCAAAGACATAAAATGATACCACTCAAACACCAACAGCATGAAAAATAGGAGATAGATGCATATACCAGCTACTACTCATTTCTGTAATTCGACAGATACATCAATCAGTTTATGATCATACACTGTCCCTCGCCGTCTAATCCAAATCTCTGTCCTAGGTAGTAAGCTTCCTTGTATACTCAAACTGGATTCAGGCCCAACACAAACAATTTCACATCAATTCCAGCGATTCCACTGACTCGTTCAGATCCCACAATAAGTCCAACAAAATGAATGCATAAACGAATGTTACAGCTTACAATATTGAGTGTGCCAGTAATCACAAAAACATTCAAAAACTCTGCAGCTCGTCCGCTCTTCAGCTCATAACTTAAAACCGAACGATGATAAAACATCCAAAATATTTTTTCATTGTCATCTTTGTGCATTATAAATTTTCCTCATCAATTCAATATTACTCTTTATAGCAAACTTTCATATTATTTGGGAAATGCATCTATTTCTTTCACCTCGTTGCAGGACCCACTGTTTTCCTTGCCTCAGCAGACGATATATCCACTCCCACCCCTAGAAGTAGATGTCCCTTTCTAGGAAGACAGAAAGTACTTCTGTTGCATTTAACATGGAAATACAGTACTTTGTTTATTAATTTAGGTAGTGAGGCAGTGTCGCTTCAGTCTTTTGTGAGGTTATGTCATCTCAGGAGCATGGTCTTTATGTGGCCATTGCAATGATGCCCTGGATTATTGCACTCGGGTGGCGAACCAAATTGGGCTGGTGCCTGCCTACTCCACAAACAAACCGACCCACTGAAGAAAGGTATGGTTTGGGATGTAAAATGCTTGCAACTAGGATTGTGTCGGTGTGGTTTGTTTTCATTTATATAAATGTATGATTGCTTATGTCATAAGTGATGTTTTAATAAAGATGTTTCTTGTTTAGAAAAGGGGCAGGAATTGAATAATTTATGTAATGTTGCTTAGGTTACGTAATATATAGCAAAATATGTGAAGCATAATGTTTGTTAATTTTAACTTGTTAGTACAGTTTGATAACTTTTATATAAATGTAAATGTGTTTATGTCACAAGTGATAATTCAGTAAAGGTATTTAAAAAAAATCATGATATAAATGACATGTTACATAGTAAAGTATTTTCATATATTGCTGTGTGTGATGGTACTAAAGTAAACAAGTGCCTTTATTCTTCCCTTTTAATTTTAAGAAATGTAGGCATTACAATGTAAAAAGAGAAAAAAGGCTAAACAAATGCATAGTTAAGTTAATATGCTATTGTCTTGGTGTGTTGAAGTGGAGGGTGGGGTGTAAAAGTGCGCATATTATACTGTATGCAGAGTTGATATGTTTTCTCTTACTTTTGCATATATAAATGCCTGGATTAAGTCCATTGGCCTAATCTAGTAATACATTTTTTATATAAGTAAGTAAATAAGAAAACACTGAATGTAATGAAAGTTTTCCTTTGCAAATAAATGTTTAGTTTGAGAAGTCTGCAGCTGAAGGTAGCAGTACATTTTATTCTTAGGTTTCCACAGAGACAAGCTGACTGATATGCAATAAAAGGTAGTGCACTTTTTTAAGGCTAAAAGTTAATGTTTTCTGAAAACATACAAGCTGTTTTTTCACATCTGGGTGGGGAATAAAGATAAGAAAAGAACCGACAACAATTAGTGTACATTGGAGCACAGGCTGTAACATGTGTCTTAGGATAGATGATCTTAATTTTAGGTTGGGTTATGCTCATGTGTGCAGCTATCAGTTCAAGGCAATTGTTCCTGTCAGGAGGGATTATTTGAAGATGTACATGGGTTTGCGCTTTTGTTTTAAGTTAATATGTTCTGGGGTGTGTTTGTTTTCTGTTTGAGGGTTTTCATCAAAACAAAAAGTCTTGAAAAATGTGACAGTTTCAAATGGAAGAAACAACTGTTTAAAAGATCAACCTGCCAGACATTAGTGGGTGCATGTAACACAGAAGCAGGGAATAGACATTTAAAAATATGTTATATATAATAGGTGGGAATAATAACTTCTTACTATAATGACTACACAATCTATATTACTATAGAACATTAATGGCCTCATAGATATTGACAAGAAGGAAAGAGTATTGAATTATATTATGAAATACAGAGTGTAAACAGCAATGCTACTGGAGACACACTTGGAAAGAAATGAGCATGTGAATTTGATAAAGAAAGGATTTCAGGACAGATATTCAGTAGAGTATCAGGGGCAAAGGAAAAGGGGAATAATTATACAAATTGCTGGAGGAGTTCCAATAGTGCTAGAAGAGGTAAACAATAATAACGGTAGATTTCTGGTAGTAAGGGCTTCTGGCAAGGGAGGAGGATTACGGTGTCATGTATTTATATTCCACCTAAAACTGCTATTATGGAGTTTAAGAAAATTTTGGAAGAAATAATCAACTTTCAACAGGAAATGTTACTTAGAAGTTGGGACTAGAATTTGATTTGAAACAATCAAGATATATCTGGGGGACCTAGAAAAGAAAATATAACAAAAAAGGTAGATTTCTGAAGAAATGTATTAAAATATTTGGTATGGAAGTAGTGAATTCAGTAGTAGGATCTCAGAAATAATTTAGGTATTATTTCACAAGGTACAATAACTGGGCTAGAGTAGACAGAAATTATATTTAATTGTATCATGTGCATTTAATTGAAAGCTTTGACACATATCCAGTAACTATTTCAGATCATGTGCCAATAACAGCTCAGATAAAAATGCATGGTGATGAAGTAAAAATGAGACACTAGTGTTTCCCCACCTACCTGTGGTGTTATTATCAAAAATCAGTTCTTAACAGCAATCTTTCTAAACTCTTGCATATTATCCAGGTACTTCTTATTTTTTTCTTTAGCACTCTGCAATATTCTGTAAGATTCCTCTTATATTGTAATACTTTGACCTTTGTCTGCCCCTCTGATTAATTCTCATTACTTTTTAACCAGCTCTCTTTTTCTTTTATTTCTACTGTATTTTTAAACTCCATTTTCATTTTATTCCACTCACTAGCTATAACCTTTCAAGTATTTTCTATCTTTCCTATTAGCTCCCTAATAATTTTCACTATCCATTCCTTAAATTCCTCTCTTTTTAACAGGTAGGTGGGGAAGCACTAGTGTCTCTTAGTAATTATTGGTGCACGATCTGAAATAAGTATTGGATGTGTGTTAAAATTCTCAATTAAATGTATATGTTCTAGTGAAATATAATCTCTGTCTAGACTAGTTCAATTTGTGTATCTTGGGGAATAATATGTAAATTATCTTTGAGTTCCTACTGAATTCATATCTTCCATGTAAAGTATTTTCATAAATTTCTTCAAAAATCTACACTCTTTTGTTACATTTTCCCTTCTAGGACCCCAGATATCATTGTTGCAAATCAAATTCCATTCCGCATCTATGAGTAATATTCCCTGCCCAAAGCTGATTATTTCTCCCCAATTTTTTAAGTTCCATAATAGCAGGAAATTACTTTTTTTAGCTAGAATACAGGATATGAATTGCCTAGACATAGTAAGGCCGTGTTAAGTTTAATTCTGTGGTTGCCAGAAAAGCAATTACTAGAAAACAGAAATTGGAGTCTAATACATATGTGTGTGAAGTACTGAATATTGTAACAGAAGTAAAAGAACTGGAAGTGAGATATACAGAGAATAGCAGAAGCAAATTACAGACAATGTGTGAACAATACATGCAGAATAATGGTTTGGAGGAGGGGTGAGGTTTAAGGGATGTCAGGAATTGATCAATTTATGTAATATTGAATTGATGATAATTATACAAAAGAACATATGTGATGTATAATGTTTGCAACTGGGAATATGCTAATATGGTTTGTTTTCTTTTGTGCAAATGTTTGTCTGCCTATGTCTTAAGTGATAATTCAATAAAGATGTTAAAAACAAAGAAATAACTCACCTAACTATAACTATTTCCAAGTAAGCATTCACTCTTTGTTTGCGTCGTCCTTCACTAACCCTAACTTCAGCCTGTTTTATTCCTGTTTAGGAATTGTGCACTAATCCAGGGTAGCCACCTACTTTTTGCTTCTTTCCCTTCATTTCTCTTCGTATCTCTTTGTCTTCCTTCATTTGCTTTATGATTTGAACTATGTCCCATTTTGCTGGTTTATCCTGTTTTTCTTGTTCCAAATTATTGTTTTTAGCAATTAAAAACACTATTGTTAGGGATTCCTTTACGTTCTTCAGTAATGCTAGTCCTGTTCAACTTCCTGTAAAATAGCTTTCTTTTATTAATTTCATTATGATTCCCTATATTTCTGATTATGTTCCCTGTAAAGCATTTCTAATCTTCTCTAAAAGACCCATGTCCAAAAACTGTGCCTCCATTCTCCTGGTTTGCTGTTCCCACACCTCCAGCATAAACTACTAACAGCAGAGAATGCCTTTATAAGCCTTGGTGGGGTGTAAAAATATTTCGGAAGGCATTTCCAGACAAATATTTTGAACTTGTGACTGCAAAGCCTTGCCTAGAAATGTACGTATTTCCATCCACTGTTCTTTTAATTCTATATCCAAAAACTCTTCCCATCTCTGCTTCTGTTTATTAGTTTCGTTGTTATCTTCACCTTGCATTCTCAAATATAGGTATGAGATTTGCCTTTTTTTATTCTTCTCTAGCCTCACATCACTTTTATCCATAGTACAGTTATTGGCCAGCAGTCCTTTAATTTGATTCAGTTTAACCACCAGGCCTCCATCAAAAGGTCATTGAATAGATTTCTTATGTCACCTGAGAACCTAAATCTATTCAGTAGTTCATCCTTGTATAGCAATGCTTGATTCCCTTAATTTATTCCCAGAGTTTGGGCAATTCCTCCAGTAGCAAGCAGCCAAATTTCCTAATCTAGATTCTCACTTTTCCTCAGTTGTGAAAATATTCAACCCCCAGCCCTTTAACCCTTTACTCAATCTCTTTTTTTAAGTGTTGTGTTCAATGTACCTAACATTGGTGTTAAGACTTCTTCTGGGCTTCTTCCTCAGAAAGCTGCCAGGACATCCTTCTGTGTCAACCAGCTATGTTGCTAATATACTATACACCTCCATCCATTTTGCCTTTATGTTTAGTATAAAACAGTAATTGTACTGCTAACTGATACTGGGACTGACAGCCCATATTCCTTTGGAAATATAATTTTCTCCCAGGCTACTCTTGGCTGACATCTTCCCCACCCACATAAAGTATATAATCAAATTCCTTAACTTAGTTACCTCTTTCCTTTGCAAGGGAGTCCAAAATGCAGGACAGGGGTATAATAGATGTAGGAACATGTGCCAGTTTAAAATTCGTATTTTTTGATCCAGTTTTAAATTCAAGTTCCTCCATTATTGCAGATTTGCTTTTATTTCCATGAAAGTTTTAATATGTTTTCCCTCTCGATCTCTCATATGTGTTCGCTAATCAAATAATCAAATATTTCATTTTATCTCTATCTCTAATAGTGGGTATTTATCCATTAATCTTCTTTCATTATTTACCTTTACTGTTATAGCCTTTATTTTTTTCCACATTTATTTTATAGTCTGATATTTTCCTAGAGTTGGTAAGGATATGATATTGTCTATATACAGTATTTAAAAAAAACTGTACCATAATAACTTTAATAATAATAATAATAACAAACACAGCCCTAAGAACTTCTGTATAGCTATTGAAGAAATCTTCCATTCAGGCCATAAATTCAACCCTAACCCCTCTCCCAATAATTCATCACTTAAAACCACTGTAGTATTTAACTCTTATTTCATAGATAGTATAGCACCTCTAACCAAGGATTCCCCAACATGTAATCCTAACCCTGCCCAGCAGCCACGTATCACCACACCCACTTTCACCTTTAACCCTGTGCCCACATCCTATATAAAACTGCTCTTAAACAAACTTAAACCATGCTATTCTTCAGCTGATGACCTTCCAAGTGAGTACCTTAAAATAGCAAGTGACAGCATTGCCTGTCCTGTCTCAGTCCTTATAAATAGGTCAGTCCAGGAACCCCAAGTTCCCTCTTTCTGGAAAAAGTTGCACATTATCTCTCTTCACTAAAGAAGAAATTCAATAGACATTACTCATTTTAGACTTATGGCAATCTTATCTTCCCTCTTCAAAATACTTGAAAAATGCATTAAAAAACAATTGCTAAACTATCTCCTGCAGGAAGAACTCCTATCCCCCACACAACATAACTTCTGTCCTTCCCATAGTACTAACACTGCAATTCTAACCAATATAGCCATTATCACAGTCAGTAAAGCTACAGATAATGGCAAATTAGTCTCCTCTTTATTTCTAGACTTGTCTAAAGCCTTTGACACAATTTATCACAGCAAACTTCTACTTCAGATATCCTCATTAGGTCTCTTTTAGCCCACGCAGCTGTGGTGCAAAAGCTACCCATCCAATAGGTATCATTCAGTAAAATGTCACTCCACCCTCACTCCATAGTCCCAGTCACCACCTGTGTACCACAGGGCTCTATTTTGGGTCCCCTCCTCTTTAACATTCTCATCAACCCCCTCCAAACATCCACAAAACAGGCCTCACTAATACAGTACGCAGATGACTCCAATCTCAGTTTCATGCCTGACAACATGGCACACCACCAAAAAATTACTCAACAAGCTTCAACAGGAACAGCAACTGAAACATGGCTTTGTAACTCACAACTCATGCTCAACTCTAAAAAAAAACTACTACTTTTCCCCAAATCCCTCTCCCATGAAAATAACAAAATTTAAAGTACTCTCTCTTGATAATACAACCACTGAAGTCACTTCTCATAGCAAATTACTAGGGATGACAGTGGATGATAATCTTAAATTCAACCTGCATGTATAAAATTGCATAAATCTTTACAGCCATGTGGTGCCACCAGATGTTTCTACAGTTACATTCTACTCACACCTCTAGGCGTCAGATATTTCTTCTACATATTTGCATTAATAATTCCAAAACTCTGCTACATACAAAGTATTAAAACATCTCATGTTAAAGCTTACACAATAGCAAATACAATTGTTTTGATATTTGACCTCTGTCTAGTGCAAATGAAGAGATATTAATTGTTGTTCATACAATATTTATTTATATTGTCATCAATTTCATGCTTTTCTAAATGGTGCAGCAGTAGCGTTGTTGCCTCATAGCAAGAGGTTCCCCAATTTGATTCTCAGCTGGGGTGCCTTCTCTGTGGAGTCTGCATGTCCTCCCTGTGTTGGTGTGGGTTTCCTCTGGGTGCTCCGGTTTCCTACCACATTACAAAGACATACGTCTGGAACTTTTCTCCCCTCTGAAAATTGGCTTTGTTCCAAGTTGGACTTTCCCGGTAAACAAATATTAAATAAATAAATATCTCCAGAACCAGGTAGCACAGACACAACTGTTTAACCTCAAATGATAGCTTTCAGCTGGTTGAATGACATGCCTCTGACAGTATGTGTATAACTTGAGCAGTTGTTGACATATTGTAAGTTTTTTACAAAATATTGCAAATATAATAGTTACTGTTACTGCGTTTAGTGTGACTTATGCTATCCAATTAAGACATAGAACCTAAAGAATATTAGCACTATAAAATAGTTTATGCTGAAGAGTTTGATATGTACACTTTTTAGTAACCTTTATGGTTCCAGAGATATGAATATTTGTGTGAAATCTGAGGACATAATTTGATCATTGCAAAAAGCTTAGGTTCTGCCCATTGAAAGGTACAGTGCAAACTTCCAGAGCTCAATTGCAGGGAATGAGATAGGAAAAAAATCTTCAAAAATTAGGGGTGCTTTATAGGGCCAAAATGTTCTCACCCACATAGCTAAAGCTACACTTGCCACTGCTCATCTCCCCCCACACTTCTTTATGGAACTCCCATCCTTACTAACCTTCAGGTATCACAAAAGTCAAAACTTGAACAATGCTATAACAAAGATGCTGAATTTGCATCAAATATCCCTTTCAGAACCCAGCACTATATAGCACTAAAAAGCCTAAATTGGTTAGAGCTTCTCCATCAACAGCTTTTTACCACCTGTATAATTATCCAAAATTCACCTGCTTGTCCAGCACTAAATAACATTCAACACAACTAAGTTCCCACTTGGTCATTATGATCCAGTGACCAAAGACACCAGTCCATTCACAAACCTATCAAATCTGCTGTGCATAGTCTGTACCTGTACCCTGCTGCTAAGGCTTGGAATTCCTTATCTCTATCCATCAGGTCAATACTCTCCCTACCAGCCTTCAAAACCATTCTGGAAGACTTCCTAACCAAAATCTGGCTCTGTTCTTGCTCAGCATCAGGATCAACTACATCCCTAAACGTGAACAAATACGTATTCGTACTTTTCATCTCCTTACTTACCTTCTTCACTCACTTCCTTACTTCTATCAATTTCTCTTCCCTGGCTTTCTCTCTAAATATACCAAAAACCTGCTTTTCTCTCACTTTGTATTAGAATTCTTGTTTGCAACTTACCTTTAATTTCTCTATAAACTGGCTGAAATTTCTGTAACTGTTAAATTGTTGTCATGTAACTTGCATCTGTTCTTAGCCAATGTTTTCATATTATGTCTAATTTGGTATAATTATTTAAGCTGTAGTTGTCTTACGTATTATTTGTAAAGACTGTCAAATTATTATTCTTAAAATGTTTTATAATATTTTGGAGGTTTTCTCCCCAGGCCTCTGCTGAAAATGGACTCCTACCTAATCAGACTTTCCTAATGATCAAATGTCAGTAAATAATTCAATAAATAAAAATCTCTTACTGAGTTGGCTAGGTTTAATATTATAAATACAGATAATCCAGTGACCAGGTGCAGGGTGCACAGATGACAACACACAGAGGGAGTCGAACAAGCAAAATCAAATAATTTTTTGAAAGACTAAGCGCTTTCGTGTTGCTGTCATCAGGAGTTGATCAGAATAAAATCACGCACTCAGCAGCAAGTTTATATACTCTCAGTTAATTGGTATAAATAAATCAATTTATGCTAGTTATGCTTTAAAGAGACAGCATGAGTTTTTATACATTTGTACTTAATACAAAAGGGAGAATTTGTTGCAGCATAAAGAACTGTTGTGGCGGTTCAGATTAAATGTTTTCACTTCCACTGGTTTAATTGACGATGTATCTGTTAAACTTGTTTTAAAGTGTAGAGCAGCCAAGTTATAATACTTACCCTTTATTTTAAATGGCTTCATGTATACTTGTCAGCCTTACTCATTCATTTATTTTATTGCTTTTTACAACTATTTTTGATTACAGTGATGCATCCATTTTATTTATTTATTAATCTATTTACATTTGTTAACTGGGAGTGTCTGACTGGGTTGCAGGCCATTTTCAGCAGAGGCCTGGAGAGAAAAAACTACAGAAATATACAGTTGAGTCTTTTGGCTTTTCCCGGTTAGGGGTCGCCACAGTGGAACTCCGGTCCGCTAATGACTGGTAGTTGATTTTTACGTGCCGAGTTACCAGCCCTGATGCACAACCTTCAACGAAGGTATGCCCATTCACGCATGTCTCCACACAGAAGACGCTCTAGCTGGGAATCAAACTGGACAGCGTCTTACAGTAATAGAAGAAAATTACATAACAGGAACTATTCAGTAATGTACACTAAAAACATAAAGTTTCTTATCTATATGTAAAAGGAAAAAAAAGTACAGTACATACTTGATTACATTTCTTATAAAATAGAAAACTAACAGTTAAGAGTATATAGTTAAAAAATGCAGAGAGCTGAGTTGGGAGGTGATGAGATTATCAGCCTGGAGAATAGCAAGAACATAGCCAGTTACTGGTAAGATACTCCCTGAGAAGTGTATTAAATGTAGTCTTATTAGCGGTAGTTCTAATGTGCAGTGGGTATTAAGTTCCATTTTTTGAAATGTGGTCGGAAAAGATATGGCTTCTCCAAAACTGCTATTGGCCTTAGTAACTGTTAGTAGAAACTGATCAGAGGACCTGAGATGTCTGCTGTTAAAATATGGTTGAATTAAGTAAGTGAGTGCTAGGCAGTTATTACGATTATAGAGTAATGAATGGGTGAATGCTAGCTGGTTAAGTGTTAGTAGATGGGGCAGTTCAAGCCAATTTAGTGTTAGAAGGGCAGGACAGTGGTGTGTTCTTGAAGGGGGGTGGGCTGCAAATGTTGCAGTTTTGTTTTAGGAAAACTCAAATCTGTTTATGTCAGTTTTCCTTAAGTTAGTGAACATAGTGGATGCATAAAGGAGGGTAGATAGTAAGTCAGTTTTTGCTATGGCATGTCTGGTTGTGTTAGTAAGATATGGTCCTGATCTGTACAGGGTATAAAGTTTCATGTGAACCTTTTTGATGGTGAGAGCTAGGTGTTTGTCGAATTTAAGAGACTAATCTATTGTATCTCCAAGTAATTTGGTATGCTTAACTGGTTCAATTTTAGTTTTCTTTCATGAGTAGATGAAAAATGAGGGGCTATTGTTGTTTGGTTTGTGATTGGTGAACATTAATTTTGTTTTGTTTGGATTAAGTATAAGTTGGTATTTTTCAAGGTAGATTTCAATGTCACCAAGTGCTTTCTGGGTATTTTCAAGGAGTTTAGGGAGGAATGGGGCTGAGCAGATCAGGGTAGAGTCATCTGCATATTGTACAATGGTAGCTAGTTGAGTGGGGGAGCAGAGCTTATTAGTGAAAACAGTGAACAGTAGTAGGCCAAGTATGGACCCTTGTGGCACCCCAACTGAGATGTGCAGAAGGGTAGACAGGTCATTTTGCCACTTTACTACTTGCTGTCGCTCTGTTAAATAGTTGTGAAACCGAGCTAGAGGTGAATTGGAAAGGTTTAAGGAAGCTACCTCAATGGGGAGTTTTTGGTGTGATATTTTGTCCAGTGCTTTGAATATGTCGAGAAAAACTGAAGTGGCTAACTGGCCATTGTTCTTAAGCTCATTGATAGTATTGGTGAAACTTATTAATGCAGTAGTGGTACTATGTTTGGGTCTAAATCCACATTGGGTGCTTGAGATCAGGTTATTAATTACTAGATATTGAAGGAGTTGTGAATAGATGCATTTTCAAGGATTTTAGCTATAGGTGGGAGTATAACAATTGGTCTATAGTTAGTAAGTTCAGTTGAAGGGCCACCTTTGTGAAGGGGAATAATATAGAATATTTTCCATAGCATGGGGGTGTAATAGTCAGAGATGGATCTATTTACTAGTAAAGTGATGGGATAAGCAATGGCATCTGCTGATAATTTGAGGAACTGATTTGGAAGCTGGTCAGCTGGAAGGGTGGTAGGTTTTAATCTGAGTAGGAGATTTTTGAGAGTACTGGTTTATATAGGCCTGATATATAAAGAATTTGTATTGGGTGTGGATTCAGGGATATTGAGTGGTGAGCTACTATTGTTTTTTACAAGTCATAGTATTGAGTTTATGAAATTTTGAATTGAGTAGCTATACTATCTGATGTGTTTTTAGAGGTGGGAGATGAAGCAGCTGCTTAACCTGGATTAAGTAGCTGTTGTATGGATCTCCAAAATTTTGGGGGGTTATTTTGGTGAATATGCTAGATTTTAGTGTAATAGGCTTTCTTGTTATCTAGGATTTGCATTTTGGCTTTATTTCTTAGTTGACAGTATTTGATTAGTGATAGTTGGTTTCTGTTGGTGTGATAGTCAGCCCAAGCTCCGTCTCTCTCTTTGAGGAGTTGTTTGGTCTCTTTTTGGAGCCAAGGGATATGTCTTGCTTTGCAGTGAATCTTTCTACAATAGTGTATTTAGTATATTTAGACAAGTATTGTTAAAGTAATCTGCTGCTAAGTCAAGGTGAAGGTATTTTAGAGACCCAGTTGCAGTGACGTAGAAGAAAGTTAAAGGTATCAGTGGAGAAATAATTCTTATTGTGGATGAACTTGAATATAGTGTGATTCTGAGGGTTAGTTTTGTGCCTAATTAGGTACATGGGATTGTGATTGCTTAGAGAGTTAGGGAGACAGCGAGTACTATAATGTAGTGAGGGTCTGTTTGTTAATATTTTGTCATGTCGTGACTGTTTGTTACTATGTTTATCTATTCTAGTGGGTGATTGAACCATTTGAGAGAAACCATATAAGTTAATGAAGTTAGATGCACTGTGTGAGGAACAGGTAAACCAGTCTAGGTTAGCGTTCCCCAGAATAATGGTTTCCTGTTTAAAGATGAACGAAGACCAATTAAGTAGGTTTTCTAGAATGGTGGTATTAGTATAATGTGTTTTCTGGTGTTTAGGTGAGGGCGGGTGATTAATACTTCTGATTTGGTTGTGTCTGGGTTATCATATGTTAGTTGTTCTAATTTAAGTTTGTTCTTATATACTATGGCTATACCACCTGCACACCTGTGTATTCTGTCCTGTCTTAAGTATATTGTAGTCTTGGGTAGTTATTTTGGAATGATTAATATGTGGTTTTTACAAGCATTTATATGGCTTATTCAGTTATGTTTTAGAACTTTTAATAATTCAGTATTTTCTAATATTTATTCATGAGCATTTTGCATTTTACTACTGAAGTTTGTACCTATTGAAAATATTTACTTATTTAGTTCATTCTGGCAAAAGTACACTTTTGTATTGAGTATAAGTACAAATGTATGAAAACTCATGCTGTCTCATTAAAACGTAGCTAGCATAAATTGATTTATTTATACCAATTAACTGAGAGTATAAAAACTTGATGCTGAGTGTGTGATTTTATTCTGATGAAATACTTATGCTAGCAGGATGAAAGCACTTAATCTTTCAATAAATTATTAGATTTTATTTGTTTGACTCCCTCCGTGTGTTATCATCTGTGCACCCTGCACCTGGTCACTGGATTATGTGTACTTATAGGGTTAATATTATATCATCTCCATAGAGTGTTAGCTTTAATTCTTCTGTTTCACATCTAAAGTTTTGTAATCTTAAATGTCTTGATTCTATAGCTAAGGGCTCCAAATTCATATATATGATAGCCCTGCCTTGTTCCCTGGTTAAGGTTAATTCTCCCGATAATCTGGTCATTATCTTCACTCTGTTTGTGCAGCTTGTATTTATGGCCGTGAGAAAATCTAGCCAATCCTGCAGCAAGCCCATTTGTTTTAACACTTCAAAAGGATATGCTCATTCCATGTGATTGAAATTTTTTTTGCATCCAAGCTTACTAGCGTAACCGGGCATGTGCTGCTTGTTGGTTTCATCCACTATCATTAATGTCCTTATGGTGTTGCAACCATATTTCTTCATTGTATGAATCCACATTGGTCATTGTGTAAATTACTTGGCAAAATATTTTAGATGATTATATAAAATATTTATGAATATGTACCTTATAGTCCTGTTTTAATATCATTATTGGTCTATACAAGCTTGGGAACGGAATGTCTCAAAGGACTGTAAATATCTTGAGTTCTTGTTCAAGAATGAAGGTAGAGGGGTCAGGGGACAGACCACTGGATGGTTGTAGGAGTTGCAATACTGCAGGTTTTGTTGAGAATTGTGGTGATGAAGTGAGAACTGAGTCATAGGATAAAGCTCTCAGTGTGCCAGCCAATTAGTGCCCCACCTTCATGTCTGGTCACAAGTTTTGGGTAGTACCCAAAATGATAAGATTGCAGCTAGAAAGGAAAAAAAATATCTTTCTTCACAAGGTTGATGAGTCACTCTATGAGACAGAATAACTAGCAAAGGAATCCTGAAGCACCTCAAAGTACAGGCCTTGGTCAAGCATATCAGGACAGGTGATTTCAGGTGTTTTAGGCACATAGCAAGGATGTCCCCTGGATGTCTCCCAGAAGGGGTACACTAGGCATGGCTCACTGGGAAGTTGCCTTGAGGGACTGACTCTCAGCTTGAGTGCAAACATCTGGGGATCTCACAGAATGAGCTAGAGAGTATCGATGGGGACAGGGATGCCTGATCTTCTCTGCTCAGTTTGCTACAACCCAAATCCTCATCAGGATACGTGATTTAGAAAATGGATGGATGGTGTTTGTAAAGATTACAGGAAGTTTTTTCCTGCTTCTTGCCCTAATAAATGTTTGACCACTTGTGATGTGCCTATTTCCTATTACTCTGAATGTGGGTGATTGCTTATAGTGAGAACTAAGTCGCTTGTTGTTTTACCTTTTCGTCAGATAGTAATAGGTATCCAGCCCACAACAATGCATCTATGGGGGGAGTACCAGTCCTTGTTGTTTTTCTTACTAATTGTGGAATGCCACAAGGACTAATTTGTGGATGGGAATGTGGCTCTTCATGACTTCACCAGTCAGTGTTAATTACTACTGTCTAGCACAAATGCCTTTGATTTGTTACTGTCAAGTGTTCACCTTGTTGCCCCTTCTGTAATGAGTTATGAGTATTCTGGTAGAATTGAAATGCTCTCTCTTCCAGACATTTGACATTGCTGATGGGAATTTTCAATAACATTTCCCCCACCTCATTCCTTAAGAGGCAAAAGGGTTCAATAAAAGAAATTCCAAGAATGGTTCTCACTTGCTTTTTATCTGAAAAGTCACATCAAAAAGTTTTTTTTCCAAAATACTTGATTATTGAAAATCCTACAACAATCAGATGTAAGCAACATATAGCATATAACACTATACTTGGGTATGCAGAATATATAAATCAAAAGCCAACAGTAACAGGATAATATGAAAAATGAATACAAAATTATTTCAGTGATAATGCAACAGCAAAATATTCATTTTAATATCACATATTGCACAGTAAATATAAAACAGACTTTATGATGATATTTCTAATTTTGCTCTCCAAATGTATTATTTATTTATTAGAATTTATAAAATAGCAATTAAATTTAAATGTGATAAAGTTTTACACTCATCCATTTGGGACAGATATAACGCTTTATAACTGTACCAGATATGGTATTGGACTCTTCACTGAAAAACATTCCCTTTTCAAAGTTACTTATACTCTGTTTATGATCTGTTTTGATGTTAACATGGTCCCTGCTAAACTGACTTCATATTATCCTGGTACAGACTCCAGCTTTGTAAGAAGGTGGAAGCTGGACTTCTGTTTATGGTTTTAGATTTGCCAGTCAGTCATGTTATACAGAATTTTATTTTCATAAATTTAAAGTTTTGAAAATTATGAACTATCACAGACTGGCAACAAGTAATTCTGGGTGTCTTTCAAAACAGATCATAAAACAGACTTGTTGTAGATGTTGCATTACCAAACTCTGGTTAAAGTTTCAAGAAAAGTCAATGTCCCGACTCCCGCTGTATGAACATCACAAAAATGACAGTGGTTTGGAAGTCAACTTCAGCATTTAAAAAGCAGTTCAGAATACACTGTATCATGGTGGAAAGTCCCAGATTTAGATCATATAACTTTAGCCATGTTCACTGGGTCAAAAAAGATCTACTGAAATGTGATCAGTTAATGAATACAAATCATTTGCTTTATTGTATAAATATGACATATCAGCTGTAGCAGATTTAGACTATATTTTCAGTCTATAAAGTCTTACTATGATCCATTAGAACTTGATTTTAAAACAGGATCTGGGGTTTAAACATTCATCTCCTGTTTTCAAGGTGTAACTTTGTTTTTGAGTTTTCCAATAATTTGGCAGTTTTTGTTCAAAAGTTTGACAGCAATTATATTTTGAGTTTGTTTGGAAGTATTTTAGCAATATATGTTTCAACCATAAACATACCGACGTTGACCAGCTCTTAACATGTTAGCTGTTGAGGCCAGATGGAAATTTTACCATGTTTGGCTTAAGCTATATTTATAAAGATGTTAAAAGAAAAAAAAAAGTGTATGTATGTAAGGATCAAGGGGAAGGAGATAATGTAAAATACTGAAAAAAGTAGTACGAGTACATACCATTCAATTGGGATGATTTACCTTATTATGGGATGTACTGTTAATGCGTTAAGCAGTTACAGCTGCTTTGAGAAGTTAGAAGTAGAAATAGTAACCTTAACTAGCTGCCAGATGACTTAATATAGGCCATTGGGAAGATGCCTTAGAGGTGTGTTTGTGTGCATGTGGTGGAGAGAGGCAGAAAGAGAGACAAATAGCAGGAGAGGAAAACAGGCAAATGTGATTACTGTTGGCGTGAGCTGCTGACAGTCATTATACTGCAGAAGAGACTGAAATGATACAAGACTATTTACATATAAATGTATTAAAGTCTCTGGGATGGATGGATTTGGAGGTGGGTATACAAGGACCCACAAATGTGATGCTAACTTCAGCAGGAGTCATTCATTCAGCTCGGGCAAGATACCTTCATTGTCTTGGTGACCTGATTGTTATCAGTAAAAAAATTAACCCCCCCAAGGGAAGAGAAGGACTAATAGCACTATTAGGAGAGAGTGTTGGAAGGATGCAAGAAAGGGGGAATAGAGATGGAAGGAAGACAGTGTTTATGCTAAAATAAAGCAGGTAAATATTGTTTCATATCAGTCAGAACTAGTAAATAAACAATGTTCAGTAAGCAGAAACAAACAGTAATATAAGTCAAGTAAACATGCAACAGCTACAATAAAGTGACAGAAGAGAATATGGTAAGAAAATAATATGGATGGGATAAGGAATTTATCTAGTAAGAAAGGGTCGATGAAACAGAAAGTGCAGAAGTGAGAAGGAGGAATGGGAAGGGGTGAAAAAGACAGGAGATGAAAGTGATATGTGACATAATGAAGGCAAATGGTTGATGGAAGTCACTTTTGAGTATACTTGTTTCAGTAGGAAATAACGCTGAGATGTACTGGTCTTGCTTTAGCACATGCATTAGACCGTAGATCAGCCAGACTGCATTTGGTCTCACATAACTGAGGAGGACTGGAAACAAGTCACTAGCTTCATAAGTCCTAGGACTCAAATAAACAAAAGCACTTCAGTAATAAAGTGATGGCTATAAGATGAAGGCACTGAATATAAAATAGGGATAAGAAGGTGAGAAACAGGACAAAGACAGGAGACAGAGTTGGTACTTCACATGTTTCAATGTAACTTCAGAAATTAGATGGAATATGAAACTGTACTATATAAAGATAGCATCAAATTCAGAAGGCAAGATTTCAGGACTGATTGAATGGACCCAGAAGCTTTTAACTGCTATCAAAATCACCTACACACTCATTAAACTTACCTGTTAGCTGAACTCCAGGCTCAGACACAACTGTTTACAGTCTGTTTTTAACATTCAATTATTTTTGATTTTGTGCATCTAATAGTATGTTACATTAATAAAAAGACTAGGATAAGAGTTATTCCAAAGCATTATGTTCTCAAGAGCAGGAAAATGGTTTCCTACATCATGCATGCCCTCCCTTCTACAGGTACTGTTGGAATATTATATCTGTAGTGATAAATGGGAAGGTTTAACACTAGATTTATCACAGAATTTAAAGGTATTTTAAAACTTGTCTCTTTGTATTTCATAAATCCAGTACTCTCATATAATCTTTGGGCTGGTACCTGCACTATACTGGTACCTAGAACAACAGCCTTATAACCTTGTTGTCGCGCAAAGTCAATGACAGTCCTGCATAGTAACTTGCCAATTCCTCTGCCCCTGTAGGTTTTTAATACAGACATACGTCGTAGGTCCAGATGTTCTTTTGTTTCTGATGCTGGGCAACAGCCAACTATACCGACGATACATCCATCTGACTCTGCTACCCAGAAACAAGAATTGTGACTCTCCAGGTAGGACTGATGAATATACTTCATGTCAGAATCAAGGCTGCTTAGAATATACTGGTTGCATCCATCAATAACTCGATGTCGGAAAAACACCACCAACAGCAAAATTCCCAGTACAGCCAGGAGGAAGGAACTGGTACAGAGAAACAAGATACA
Source organism: Protopterus annectens (assembly GCF_019279795.1). Classification (NCBI taxonomy): domain Eukaryota; kingdom Metazoa; phylum Chordata; order Ceratodontiformes; family Protopteridae; genus Protopterus; species Protopterus annectens. The sequence continues at coordinate 1,875,442,290 of NC_056729.1, read as the reverse complement.
TAACACAAACACGAGTCCCAGTATGCAAGGTATTTTTTTGAGCATGTACACCACTATTGCAGAGCGGACCTCACTCAGTCCAGCAGTGAAGATATCCCTCACAGTTTCATAGTCTGAATCCTCATACCTTCTGATGCTACAGGATGCCATAGCACTTTGATAAGGAAATGCCCTAAGAAAATGAAATTAAGATATTTACACAGTTCAAATTGAGCACATTCAAAAACATAAAAGTTCCTGTTGTGTTTAACGAGTTATACCTACTTGAAAATGCTAAATGACCTTCCTCACAAAACATTTAATTTTCCAGACTCTAAAAATACCTGCTTATATTATTTACCGGGATAAACTACATATCTATAATGCCATATATACAGTGTTAGATAAAAGGGCAAACAACCGGATACAAGTTCTGTATTGTATTCTGTGCAACATTCTTAAAGGTGGAATTAGATGATGAAATACCACAAACATGGGTTGGGTGATGGGAAAAGGAGAATAAAAGAAGGCTGGGCAAACAAAATGTTACTGACAGTATGTGTGTAGATTGAATGGTAATGGAGATCTAGTTAGTTGTTTACAAAACATTATAAAAATTCTATTTACTGTGTTCATTGTGACTTATAAAAATACAGTTTAAGGCCTAGAATGTAATGAACAGTACTACTGTAAAGATTTGTTTGTGTTGCCATTTACATTCCTGTAGTAACCCTTATGGATCCAGAGATACGAACATTTGTTTGCAATGTGAGGACAAAAACTGGTTTTGTCAAAAAGCTAATGTAGCGATCAATGGAAATTAAGAATACAAGTCTCCAAAGCTCCATTGGAGTGAATGCGTTAAAAACATACAACTGAACAAACAACAAAACATCTTCTAATAACTATGGATGTAATTCTATGTCAAAATTGAAGAACTTAACATGAAGCAGACCAGCTGACAGGTATGGAGTCCAGCAACAGTACTTTATTTTCATTAGTGCAGCCATTAGCTGTTACTGAAAAGTCAAGGAATGTTAACTTCTGTAAAAATGTATTTGTTATTCCTGTGTACCTTCCTGTGAAGAAAACAGAAAATGGACTTTTCTACATATTACTCACTCTCTTTCTATTTCTTCCTCTTATTTAAGTTAACTGGAGGTGGGCTGTCTGATAATTTATGTAAAACACTACCTACTAGTTGCCGTATTAATTTTTACAGTGGAAAATGGTTGTGTTGTTATTCCTGCTTAACACTGCTTAATTGTTATAAATAAATAGTTACACTTTATATTTCACTTTTTTGTTGCATTTGCCATTATTTTGTGTGTTGAAGTGTTCTTCCTCCAGCCCCCAGCCCACACTGCGAATGTTCTGCCCAGTTAGATATCCCAGTTCTTCCTGGGTGTGTTCTACAGAGTCGTACTTAAGAAAACCAAGAAGAAACAGAATAAGAAATCAGGCATTTCTCATACATTTTACTGTGTTTGCAGTTCAGGGATAAACTCAGATGTAGGATACTCTGGGTAAATAACTCATAGAATGGACATGACACAGTATACATATTAGCGGTGGCATGGTTTGTTTCTTGTATTTGTTTTAATTAGCCTTTACTGACATAATTAACAATGGTCCTGTCTTTATAAAAAAATTACAGTACATTTCCTTGGTTTCAGTTTGCACAGACAGAAGGCGACACTAAAATGTTTCCTTTTATTCTTGACTCTAAGCATCCCAAATACCTCCTGAGATGATTGGGGAGAGACAGATGAAGGCTGCCAGCCTAGTCAAACAGAATTCAATACATAATTCTATCATTTGTATAAATAAATGTAAAATACAGGTGTGTGTTTTTAAATGAAAGTAAAACACTGTAAAAATTGCCCCCTTGCTGTAAAGAAAAACCTAAGTCAAGCCTTTCAAATGTGTTTTTTGAAATTGAAATGATTTTATGACATTCTTTGATCTTTAAAGTTGGTCCTGGACAGGCTGGCTGAAGACATTCTGTCTATTGTGTTAACTAAGGACTAATT
>NC_056729.1:1875324026-1875439778 GCF_019279795.1 Protopterus annectens | reverse complement strand
GTATTACCCTCAGTTTTTGCTTGCCTGTTCCTGTTACGGTGGTGGATTTGCGTTTGAACCTAGCTTAAAAAGGGACTATAGGGGTGGCAGTATCTGGAATCCCAGGGGTGACAGATGCAGGCCATCTCTGGCAAAGCATCGTGGCCTGTCGACCATGTCTTCCCAGGCAGACAGATACTGGATCCCCTTAGAATAACACCAGAAACTTAGCCAATTGTTGAAGTCAATCATTTTGTCATTGTACTGTGGTATCATTCTGGGTGATGGCAGGATGCTGCACAGGGCTAGGGTCATACCTGCCTGGGCTACAAGATCAGAGAGCTCTTCCATGTCTCTTTTCATGTAGTCCAGGGAGGTATGTCTCAGGTCATTCACACCAACATGGACAATGACAGAGTCATATTTGTACTTGTTGTGGAGTGACCTGAGTGCATGGGTTATGTGGCGGATCTTGGCACCTGACAGGAAGCTGACAGTAACCTTCTCCTTGTTTAGCCTGGTGAGTGGGACATCAGTGTGCCTGACTATAGAGTCCCCTATGACTAGTGTGTTGGGTACATTGTTTTGCCTTATTGGCTGTGGTTGAGTGGCACACTGAGTCTGCGGGCTATGTGTCATTTTGGTTGTGTTGGGGGTGGAGGTTGCTGGCGTTTCTGCTTTGGAGGTCTCTGTTGCTTGAGCAGATTATTATTGAGAGCCTCTGTGAATGTTTTTGTGTTTCTATGTGTGGATTTTGGAGGTGTAGGTTTAGTGGCACTATGTGATGAGTGTGGTGTGGTGTAAGTGTTTACCTTCTTCTCTTGACTGTCAAGTTCAGTCTTGGTTGGAGAGAGCTTTACCTTCAGTTTGGCTAGATAAGTGCATCTCTCACAGGTTGTGGTGCTGGGTGGTAGGAGGAGAGGGTTGTCTGTGTACATGAGGCAATTGCTACATTGCCTCAAGATGCCCAGATTCATCAGATAGACAGGAGAGAACACTGGGAGCTGACCACTGGACATGCCTGAATAAAAAACTACTTTCCTCTAGACAAATGAGGAAAGTGAGTATAAGAGCTGCTTTTCTCTAAGCAAGTGAGGAAAGTAAGTACAAAAACTGTTATCCTCTAGGTAAAGAGGAAGGTTGAGTGCTGTAGTAATTTGTAGCTTATTTACTGCTAACAACAAGTTCTGAACAAGTGCTGAGCATGAATAAGCAAATTCAAGCGCTAAAGCTAAGAATCTGTACCTGGATCTTGAGGTAGATAGGCTACCTAGTGCTTACCACTCCCACTGATAAGCTAGAATGCTTCCCACCAACACAGAAAGGCTTGGTGGGGGGGGGGGGCTCAGAAGCTTACAAACAGTCCTGGATACAGCAAATCTGTATCTGGACTAGACTAGTTACAGGCAAGGTGGGAAACAAGCGTAAACATGGACTTTTAAACCAGAAAGTTGAAAGAGATGGAAAAACTGCCCAAAAGGCCAATAAACTACAATTTCTGGGCCAAAAACCACTCTTGTGGTAGACAGGCTACCTAGTGCTTACCACTCCCACTGATATGCTAGAAGGCTTCCCTCCAACACAGAAAGGCTTGCCCCATGTAAACATGGCAAATAGCATGTACTTACATCAAAGATATAAGGATGTACGAATAGTTATACATAGCCAGGGACAATATTTATATAAAGTGTTTGTATCTATTAGGCACTAGCCACATAGGATAGGACTTCAGCATAAGCTATAACCTATCAGCTACCAATAGGAGTAGATACGCAGAACAGGTATGAAAGATGAAACTTATCCTATTGAAGCTTGGATGAACAGCCAGTGACATACATTTCTGACCCCAGCTTGAGAAAACTGACAATGATCTCTGTCTCACAGATAAATTCTGCATGTCATGTAAACTGGATTTAGATCTGACAGTTCTTTTAAGGGTGAAAGTGCTCATTTATTTGTTTTTCAATAAAGAAGTCTTTATTTTTAGAAAAGTTATAATTGATTAATTGATTACTCTGAAGTCTGAGATGAGCTTCCCTACAGTGCATAATTATTTTTTCTTTTTTTTAGGCTTCTCAGCCAGCAGCTTTGTTGCTCACAAGTATCAGGTTTCCCTGTGATCTCTCTCTCTCTTTATGCATACACACAGATATATATATATATATATATATATATATATATATATATATATATATATATATATATATATATATATATATATATATGTCTCTCATTGTGTTGAACCCGAAAGTGACCTTCTGATCATATTTCCCATTTTCTTCACCCTCATTGGCTCTGGGTCTTCCTCTCCTATAGATGATACTTTTTTAGTATATCTATTTTGCCAGACCAGTGTCAGAAAGGTGTGGGGGAAACATAGATGGTAAGTCCATGAGAAGGTGGATGCTGAGTCTGTTTGGTATGCAATCTACCATTCCCCCGGTGCATATATGTAATGGGGCAGCAGAGGACACATCTGCATTTGGGTGTTGTATGCAGATTCCTTCATTTACTGAGAGGATGTACTCATAATATCCTCTGCCTCCACCAGCCATTTCCAGCACTGCACCTCTGCTTGTCATTACCCTCCAAGTGTGTATCTCTGTAGACAATCAGCAAACTCCCAGCTCACCGCTGAATCTCAGGCAAGTGGGGTGTTACTTGAATTTAGGGACCCTTTGGCACAGTTAAGTACTCTGTCTTTATACAACTGACTGAGCCAGTCTGAGGCTTTTTAGACAACACTGGTAAACTTAACACAGACAACTGGGTTAGGGGCAGGCTTGCCCCAGTGATTATTGTGAGATACTTAGTATGTAAGTAAGGCTGAGTCTTACGTTTGGAGTAAAAACCTGAAATGGAAACAAGTCATGGTGTATAATGCATGTTTTGGTTCTTCTGCTGTTCTGAACTATACTTCTCAACCGTCCAGAATTTTGCAGAATGTCCCTGATTTTGGCTCATATTTTCACCCTGTCCAATACAACGTTTTTGATTTCATACTAAATTTCTGAGGATTACAGTTAGTCAATAATGCCAGACTTTAGAGTTTTATACCTCTTATTGTTTGGAAAATGCATGTTGATACAAAACCTACTACTCTATTAACCTTTTAATTGAATTAGAGTAACATTTAAAAAGGCCACTGATTTTGGGACTTTGTCCCTACCACATTATTTTTAACTTTCTCCAGAATTCTTGAGAAAAGAAGTTGAGAGGTACATCCTGAAATGTCATAAAACCCAGTATTTTCTCTTTCAGCTCTAACAAGAGTCAGTAAATGAAACTGCGTGTATTGTACTTTGATCCCTTCAGGATGTTTCCATGACAACACAGACACATTTCACAGCAGAATTTTACAAATATGAATTTTCATGCTCTCTCACACACACACACACACACACACACACACACACACACACACACACACACACACACACACACACACACACAATGTATACTTTGGCATTTTTCATATTCATTTGTACTTTTTTTCAGCTGCATCAGACAATCACATTATAAAGAGTTTTAAGTTGTCAGAGCTCACTTTTTTAAAGATGCATCATGAATGCAAACTATCAAAAACTAATAAAAAGCTGAAAGCAAAGCATTCTAAGGCACCTCATTATGATTAACTAAAATTTGTACAACACAGCACTCCACTTCATCAGTTCACTGACTGTCAGATATGTGTCTTACCAGATTAAACCTTGTTTGCAGAATCAGATATATGTGGCCTGCAACTGTATTTCACTTTTTTCAAGCCGTTAGTTCTCCAGTTCCACATTCCAAATGACATGCATGTCTAGAGTTGCCAGCTTTCTTTGTGGCTAAAACTGGACTAAGGTCACACCCCTCGCATCAACCATAACTCCACCCATTCCCACCCCCTCTCCCATTTATGCTCCTCCCGCTTTGTGACATCACTGTGACATCAGCTGATGGGAACACCCTATTTTTCTGTTCCTGATGCCTGCAGAACCGTATGGTGAATGATCTACTCCTATTGGTGTATTGAGAATAGGGGAACAGTAAGCAATGTTATCCTTACTTCATTATTAACACTCAGTACCAGATGGTACAATTTTTCCCACCACACACACACACACACACACACACACACACACACACACACACACACACACACACACACAATACATGAGTAGACTCAATTACACAGAAATGTACACAGACACATATCTTACCTAACAAAAGGTGCATCAGAAAGCCCTGTACAATATTTCTTTACCATTATTGCTTGTATAAAAGAGTTAAGGAACTGTATAAGACCATAACATCTGGTTTTGACCTTGCCTGCATTCTGACTGTTGCATTGTTATTTAAAGTTGCAGTAAAATGTAATTGCTTAAAAAGGGAAACTCTATTAGTGATTCATTACAATGCTAATCTGCCATATTATGTAACATTAATGAACTGCGTCTAACAAAGGAACCAAAGTTGTTCAAAGTTCTAACATTCCATATCCCTATGCAAATAAGTTTACTAGCAAATCAAATATTAATGTATAGAGCATCTATAGCTGTTCGGACAGATTTACTCAATGTGTCTGATATAAAAAAGAACAGTGTCTTTTCTCTGGAGATTTATTAAACCTACTGCACAAATCAATAGTCAGACAACTGTAGCGTCCTAACATTAATAAAAGATATTATATGATGGTTCAGCTTTGATATAGGCAGACAAATATTGATTCAAAGATGAGAGCTAAGTTAACTAGACTCACTAAATAATGTTATTGGCTTTAGCTAGAGAAGTCTCACAATGAGAACAGATATATTATATGTCTTCAGTCACATAAAGCTGCAGGTACATTTATCCACCCTTGTTTGAACTTTCTATTCTTTTACAGAATTGGATAGACAAGTAAAATGTGTGCTCTGCTTCTGTCTAAACTTACATTCTATATACATTGGCCTTTGCTAAAAAATATGAAACCCATGTCAAATTCACAGAATGAATGCAATCAATAATATATGTCCCCTAGTGGGGTCCAACCCCCCGTAAATTCTGGGCTATCCTCAACAATATCCTCTCTCCTGGTTGCCCTTCAAATCCTTACCCAAACAAATCATCACAGGAAACTGCTACTCTCCTTAACGAGCACTTTATTGAAACAGTCCAAAACCTCACTCACTCCAGCTCAGACACAACTCCCCCAGCCCCACCAGACCATCTAAATAAAAATCTCTTCTCCTTTCAACCTGTCTCCACCTCCCACATTAAATCACTTCTTTTAAAACTTAAGCCCTGCTCGCCCTTCCTCTGATAATCTCCCCACCTTTCCTCAAACTTGCTGGTGACTCTATAGCCTATCCTTTATCAATTCTCATCAACAGATCCACCCAGGAAGCTACAGTTCCATCAATATGGAAATCTTTCCTCACTATCCCCCTCCATAAAGGTGGTAATTCTACTGATCCATCTATCATCCTATTGCCATCCTATCACCCCTCTCTAAGATACTAGAAAAATGTATTCACTCACAAGTCCTGACATACCTCCTCCAACAAAACCTTCTCACTCCCATACAGCATGGTTTCTGCCCCAGCCATAGTACATCTACTGCCCTTCTATCTTTCGCACACTCCATAGCAGAGGCTCATGACAACAATCTACTCGTATCCTGTCTCTTCCTTAACCTTTCCAAAGCCTTTGACACAGTATCTCACTCCATCCTCCTAACCAAACTTGCAAACCTTAATGTATCTGCTACCTTCCTTACCTGATTCTCCAGCTACCTCTCTTGTAGACAGCATTCTGTCAGATGGCTATCTTCCTACTCTCCCTATATTTCAGTCCCTACTGGAGTCCCTCAGGGCTCCATCTAGGGTCTCCTGCTATTTAATGTTTTCAAAAATGAGCTCTACACATCTTGCACAAACTCTTCCCTCATCCAGTATGCAGATGACTCAACACTCATCTCCATCTCTAACAACATCTCAGAACTACTTTGTCTCACTCAACACACCTTTCTTACCACTGAGAAATCGTTATCAGATAATCAACTCATTCTCATCCCCAAAAAGACTAAGCTCTTGCTTTTTCTCCCCTGCTCTCTTTCCCACCATAAATCCACTTTTACTATCACTTCCTCTAACAACACAATCATTCGTCCTGAAACTCAAATTAAACTTTTAGGTGTCATAATAGATGATGATCTCAAATTTAACCTACACCTTCTCCAATGTATAAAAAACAAACAAACCAGAAACTAGGTAGGCTTGCTGTATCGAAAACAAACAAACCAGAAACTAGGTTTGCTGTATCGAAATAAAAAGTTTCTAACTCCAAATGCTAGACTCACCCTAGCTCAGGCATTCCTACTACCCTCACTTCTCTATGCTGCTCCAGTACTAACCTTTATCCAGCGCACTACCTTGATTAAACTCCAACAAACATATCATAAAATTGCTAGATTCATTATCAACTCTCACTACACCTCACATCACTGCCTTGCCCTAAACTCCCTGCAATGGCTTGAATTCCCACAGCTACTGTTAACATCATAATTCCAAATTGTACACTCTATACTATATAAACCATCTTCCTGTCCAGCTCTCTCTAACCTTGTATCCACCTACTTCCCATCTCAGTCCCTGTGCACCTCAAACCAGCAACTAATAGCAGTCCATCCACCAAAGAAAAATGTGGGCAAATTACTATACAAATGCTCAGTTGCCCAGTCCTGGAACAAACTACCCTTAGACCTACGTGCCATTATGCACCCATCTCACTTTAAAAAGGAACTTAAACAGCTTCTGCTCAACTCCAAATCTTGTCCCTGCCATAACCTCTCCTAACCCCCACTTTCAAAGTTCTTAAGTCCCGCCCATTCTACCTAGACTGCTAAAAACAGCCTACTAAATCTCTCAAGTATAAAGCAAATACACTTTCTAGTCACATGGTATTAATCATCTCTAAATATTTTTACATATACAAGGTCTCATGCTGGTATACTATCCTGCCCTTATTCCCCTCTCTACTCTTCCTGTTATGTATATATCTAACCCTCTTTTGGCTTTATCTTTACATATGGCTAACAGATTTCTACATGTACCTGGACCTTGTTTTACTATTACTACACAACTTTCTCATACTGTAGACTTTATGGGAAGTTTAGACTAAATGGGAATCTTTTTTCTGCAAAATGTTAAATGAATGTAACCAACTGTAAATTGTTTTTCTCTGTAAAACGTACACTGAATGTAACTAAATTTATGCTGTATTCTCTAACTGGAGCTTTTCTGCTCAGGTCTCCACTGAAAATGGGTTTCTAACCTAGCTGGACTAACCAGGTTAACAAATGTCAATACATAAATAAATAAATAAAATAGTGTCACTCAGGAATCATTTTATACTAATTAGTTCAATTTATCAATCTTTATTTGCAAGCTTATTGAAGCTGAGCAAGTTTGTTAAATCAACCCAAACTATATGATATGAATAACAGGCAATCAGGGAAGCTGAAGTTATTAACTGCTGTACGTTCGACATTAATACAGCAAATGGGTCGGCCACTGAACGTTCGACATTAATACAGCAAATGGGTCGGCCACTGAATGACTTGTTTAATGAGGAAGAGGACAAACTAATAAAGGTAACTGAATATGGGAGAATGGGCAAAAATTAAGGATTAATGGCTATGAAAGCAATGTTATTTTACATGGAATCAATAGGCCAATGGATGCAAGAGAAGTGAACAAAGAAATAATTACAATAACTAAGAAAATGCAAAAGGATGAGAGGCTAAATCAGAAATGGAAAGAAAAAGAAGGATCTGCCAAAAGGTGTGAAAAAAAACAGCCATCATTAAGCAAATCGAGATGGAGATGGAGATGGATAAGAGATACAAAAAAATGAATATAAATGTATTGTCGATTAATGTAGGATAGCCTCACTGACAAACTGAAGTACTTAAGAGAAAAAAGAAAGGCGGTGTTTTATGGTTGGAAACTGGCAGTTATGACTGTTGCTATTCATAAAAAATAAGAGAGCAGAATGCAAGAATTGTGGGGGATAATAAATGAATAAATGGGAAAATGACCAAGGAATGTGTAAAGAATGAACGGGGATACTAGGAAACTAAGATGTAGGGGCTGGATGAGCAACCTCCTTCAGTACTTAAACGCACTAGCAGCAGTGCATATTCTTTCCTTAGAAACTAGGCTGGTGTAGCAAGATCTGACAGCATCACTACACCCCTTGCAACACAACACACCTCTTGCACAAAAGATGATCTTGATGCATGGAATGAAATCCTGCAGACAAGCCACATCATTTCATATAATAAAAGATATTACTAATTCGACTTGATCACACTCTACTGCAATTTGCAATCCCATATCCTAGCTCCTGTGCAAAAGTCCGTCCATTACACAGGCATATTCTTACTCAATCAACTACTTACAAAGTGACCCCAACAGACATACATGGATTTAATACAAAACTGCACAAATTGGTGTAGTTATTTCCAGCTTAATATTAAAATATGGAGCTAAGTTCCTATAATAGTAAATGCTCTGGTGTATCTGTTCAATTCCACTTTGCTTTGTTTCTATACATATCAAGGAGCACCTTCATCTGTCAAGTCTATGCTACTTTTGCTGTCAGCTAAGTAATCAAGCAGAGACAACATAAACTGATCAGCCAAGCTACTAATATAGCAATCATGCCCCAAATTATAACCCAAACAACTACCCTGCTCTTAAGGATATTTTAACACCTTACACCCCCACCAGAACCCTCCACTCAGAAAATAAACAACTCATAACTGTCTACATACCAAACAAAAGAGCTGGGCACTGCAAAACTCCAGAACTCATTTCCAGCCAGCACAAACACCATTAACTGGTTCAACAAATTTAAACTTACCCTAAAAAACTATCTACTAAACACTCATGTATGTCCCTGCATCTGTCCAAATAGATAAACCATAACATTTGTGGTTTTCTAGGAAAATCATTGAAAAGTCACTAAGTAATTTGAGTTTCAGACTTTATATCCTTCAGAAAATACATAATTAATCAAAATCTGTTATTCTAGCAACCTTCTATGTTTATAGGAGCAATATTTAATTCTATCCCTATTTTTGGGCCTTTTTCCATCCGTTTTTTTCTGGCTTTGTCCAGATTTCTTGCACTGAGAGTTTGAGAGGTGTGCTGAACATTGGTATGGGCTCCAGAAATTACTTCTGTGAGGATCTGTTGTGGCATCTCTTGTGTTGCCCTTGCCCTGGCGGTTACTTTGTTGACAAGCTGGGCTGCTTTGGGTCTTGCTGCTTGTGCTGTGTGGTTGTAGGGATTGATGATGTTCACAAGTTTGACATCGATTACTCTGGTTCATACACGTCCCGTGCAAGTCGACCATTTTTCATACACGCAGATGGCATGGACATCGTCAGCCATTCATTTCGAAAATAGGTAAATGTGATTCTCATAGACCAACTTCTTCCCATGTTTTGAGATAACTGAATTCATAGTTAAAGGAAACAAATTGCTGTGGATGTTGACTGATTTGCTGTGAGGTTGAACCTCTTTTTGCAGGTTTTTAAACAATAAAGAAAAAGTAGGTAGCGTCACCAAAGGCAGAACACATCAAAGTACAAACTTCAGAGAAAGAACGGTTCTACCACCAATCCTGCTAAAAACTTGAAACTTGAAAACTTTTAATGAAAATAAAACAATGATAAAATAAAACACACTGGCTCTTAAACTGTATTAGCGCTTTTGGTACAATACCTTTTTCAAATCCTATGTTTTTTAAACAATGGCATATTCAGATGAACAAAGACCTACAAATAGGAGGCCAATACTGGGTCAGGTAGATTTTAATAAAAACATGTTTACTAGGTTTCAGAGAAACATTATTATGCTGAAAGGCCAACAAAAACATAGGTTCAACATCACAGCAAATCAGTCAACATCCCAAGCAATTTGTGTCCTTTGTTCATCTGAATTTGCTGTTGGCTAAAAACATATAAAAAGGTTCAACATCACAGCTGAACTTCAGTACAGAAAAAAATAATTTATGCTGAAAGGAAGGGTCAGGTCACAAAATGCATTCTGGAATATAATGAATGTCTGGGGGATGAAAAGTACCCAGGGGTGAAATATTGGGTACTGAAACATCCTGGGGCAAAATGTGTGGAGGCAAAAATTCTGGTGGTAAAATGTACTGCATGCAAAATGTCACGGGGGACTTTTGGATACCAAAAATTGTGATGTCATCATGGGGTCAGTGGTGGTCCATCACAGGTGGCATCTCTTGACCCTTCATAACATGTCACTCTGTTGGTTGTATGAAGCATCATGTCCAAGCAATGATGTCTACAGCCCTCATGGGATTGGCTACAGACTGCAACTGCATTGATCATGTTGGTGAGGTCCACACAGGTTACTTTTGTCCAAACAATATCCCCGAATGGCCTAGGAGTTTCCTTCCGTGTTGGTGAAGACCATCAATTATGATGTCATTTTTCTGGTTGGAAATTCTGTCACCCCAAGGACAGTTGATCATCTGGAAAACATTGATACTCACACAATAAGGCAGATGGATAAGCATACTTATGCATTTGATTCTGTGAACAACATATGTCAAAATAAACACTATGCAGTCCTGTACAATGCAAAGATCTGTATAACACTTCTTTTTCTTTCAGCTGTTCCCATTAGGGGTTGCCAAAGCGGATCATCTGTTTCCATTTCTTCCTGTCCTCTGTATCTTGCTCTGTCACACCAACCACCTGCATGTCCTCTCTCACCACATCTATAAACCTTATCTTAAGCCTTTCTCTTTTCCTCTTACCTGGCAGCTTCATCCTAAGCATCCTTTTCCCAATGTACCCAGCATCCCCCCTCAGCACATGTCCAAACCAATGCAATCTCACCTCTCTGGCTATGTCTCCAAACCATCTAACCTGGGCTGACCCACTAATATACTTATTCCTAATCCTGTCTACTCTCGTTACACCCAGTCAAATCGTAACATCTTTAACTCTGCCACATCCAGCTCTGACTCCTGCCTTTTTGTCAATGCCACTGTCTCCAACCCATATAACATAGCTGGTTTCACTAACCTCTTGTAGACCTTCCCTTTCACTCTTACTGGTACTCGTCTGTCACAAATCACTCCTGACAATCTTCTCCACCCACTCCACCCTGCCTGTACTCTCTTCTTCACCTCTCTTCTACACTCGCCATTACTCTGAACTGTTGATCCACTATCTGTGAGAAATACTAACATTATGTCCCTTTCAGACCTGTATACAAAACCTCTCCCACTAATTCATGTTTATCTGACTAACTCTTCTGCACATGCTCACCTCCTTTTCAGTTTAACTTGCTAAACCTCTCCCTCTCTAGCTAATCTACCCATATGCTTTTATATTTCCCCCTCACTATGTAAGTCACTACTTTTTTGTAAAAACACCCTAAATAATACTTCTTATGCTTAAGGCTGTCACTATACTCCTTAGACTTACAACATGCATGATTTTACTCTACACCTTCTCTTTTACTGACCACAATGAAGCTGCTCAGCAAATAGCTAAGCAAACTGCTTTTGGATGTCCAACTGATTACAAACATACAGTCCTCAATTACTTGTAACTCAGAGACTGCACATTTTACATTCAAAATTGTTTTACTACTTTGCTTGTTGTTCTTGTTTATATTCTATGTATCTGTTCATTATTGAGGAGCTTTTCTCCCCAGGTCTCCACTGAAAGAGGGCAATAGCTCAGTTGGACTAACCTGGTTAATGTCAAATGAATAAATAAATAAATGAATAAATAAACAACATGTAAAAAGTATCAAGAGTTTCATACAACATCTGTAAAAATCAACAAAAACAAAAAAGAATCACTGTTCCGAAAACCAACCAAACAGTAATAAAACCAGAACAGATCGGAGAAGGCACAAATCTTTAACAGCACACTATGCTTTAATGAACAACGATTTTCAGTCCATCAAAAGGGAAAATACATAAAGCGACTCTTCAGTCCACCAGTAAAACGCATTACATTAACGCAATTCAACACACACTGTGTTTTCGTTTCAAAGAACTTCATCAGATAGAGACAAATGCATACCTAAAACACACCCAATTTATACACTTCAAATTAATTAATTAAGACATTTAATTAAGACAAAAAAACAGTCCTCCTATACATTTAAAGGGCTAAAACCTATAATGCATTCAGCAAATAAATAAGGTACATTTTAAAAAAAGTATCAAATGCTTAATTATCTAACTTAAAACAGCAATAATTTAATACTTAAATATTAAAATATCATTAATAAAATAACTATCAGATGTATTCATTAATAAATTAAATACTTCTAAATAATACTAACACCATCCACTTCATAAAACTAAATAAGTCATAAATATTGAACATTTCAAACATATAATACCTAATATTGGGATGAACTATTTTCACCTACATATAAAGATAGACTAATATTATTTAAAAATCTAAAGCTTTGCTGATCTCAGCTTTAGCACAGGTGCCAAAGAGATGGCATCATTTAGCCCTGGGAATTTATTAGCATCCAGAAAAAGTTGCCACAATAATTCTTTATATTCAATTGAAGTTTCCCATGGGCCACCCCTTACATCCTTTTCCACCACTTCCAGTACAAAAAAACTAAATTTTGCTTCATGGCAACTTAATTTGTGTCTGTACAAAGCATTATTGGTACATTTTATTTTAATCTCATAGTAATGCTCATATATTCTATTTTTTAACTTTCTTTCCGATTTTCCTATATAAGATGGTATCCTTTGTACAGATATAGGGGCACTGGGAACATCTTCCACATTTCAATGTTCCTATTTTTCCTTCCCTAACTTTTTTCATATCATATTTACCTTCTAATATGGTCTTTAAACTTTTGCCCCTTCTATAGGTACATTTCAAAGGTTCTTCAAAGATACATTTAAGGTCTGAAATCTGTCCAAACCTATTCCATTCTTCTTCCAGAATCTTCTTAATTTTGGGTGCACTACCATTGTAATCCACTACAAAATTACCTGCGCCTTCATAAAAATTCTTATTGAGCTTTGTCTCATTCAAATCTCTTTTCACCCCTAAAATAGGTTTAAATTTATCATGTCTTGCTCCCCTGACCTCCTTCTCTATCATTTCTATGAGGTCATTAGGGTAGCCTCTAGCTATAAACATATTATACAAAATAATACTCATCATCAAAGTCACTCTCTCTAGGTGTCATACGGCTTCCTCTCACATATTGCCCCTTTATTATACCTTTTTTCTGATGGTAGGGGTGTGCACTATTAAATGCCAAATACGAATTAGAGAATGTTTCCTTTCTAAAAATCTTTGAATAAAAGATATCATCACCCTTACCTATCATGATATCTAAATAATTTAAGAAATTCCTATCCTTTTTATAAGTAAATTTTAAAAATTCAGTGGATTCTGAAATATATTTAAAAAATTCTAAAAATTCATCTTCTGGACCAATCCATAAAAAACACATATCGTCCAGAAAGCGCTTATAAAACTTCCAATTGTGAGCATATTTTGAATTAATAATATATTTGTCCTCCCAGGCTGATAAAATAATATTAACATATGTGGGGGCACATCTTGTCCCCATCCATACACCCTGAATTTGCATAAAGAACTCTCCTTCATAGTGAATAAAATTATTGTTTAGCACTAAATCCATCAATGTTAAAATAAGATAAAAATCATTATTATTGAAACTACCATATTTTATAAGAGCTTCTTCAAACCACATCATCCCTTCATCATGTGGTATAGAAGGAAACAAATCCACTATGTTAATAGTAATAAAAATAATCTTTTCATCATAAATGTCTTGTGTTATATTTGGAAAACAAATCCCAGGAATCTTTAACAGTCCCCTGCCCTCCTAATGATAGGGCCTTCAGTTTTACATCTAACCATCTAGTCAAAGGTGCAGTGACTGAGCTCTCTGATGTAACTATGGGTCTCAGTGGGGGATTTTCCACAGCTTTATGAACTTTTGGTACCCCAAAAATAGTGGGAACCTTAGGTTTTTCAACATGAAGGAACTTAAAAGTTCCAACATCTATTGAGCCTTCCAAAAGTAAATCATTTAATACCACATATATCTTCCTATTGCCAATATTAATTTCATTAACGGAGGCTCTTACATATTTATCTGAATCACCCAATATTTCCATCATTTTAGCTTCATATAAAATGTTGTCCATAATAACAGAGCCTCCACCTTTATCTGGTTTCATGACTCTTACCGTGGTGTCCTCCCTTATATCCCTTAACAAACTGTATTCTTCCTTGGTAAGATTATATGTGATTTTATTCTTTGAAAGCTCAACTCTAAGTTTGTTCTCCATTAAAACTTCAAAGTTTTTTTAATTGTGGGTGTAAGGGTGGATTATACATACTCTTTCTTCTCAATATTACATCATTCTGACAAAAATTATTATGTCCCTGAAATAATAATTTCAAGTTTTTCTTCCTTAAAAATAATTTAAGGTCTATAAGAACTTTACTAATATCAGCCTTCACATTTGGGACAAATTTAAGACCTTTTGATAGAAGGGAGAAGTACACTTTGTTTAATTCATAATTACTATAGTTATATATAGTATAGCCTTTATATTTGTTAATATAGCCTTGTGAGATTATAAGATCTGTATTGACAGAATTTCTTAACATATATTCTCCTATCCATTCCACTGCTGGAATTTTTTATTGTTCTTGCCGTTGTTCTTGTTGCCCCCTCACCCCCATATACCCCCCATAATTGTAGTTTTTTTTGCTGGTAATTTTTTATTCTCTCCGACCTTCTTAAAGGGGGGTATTCTGTCTGGTCATCCAAATCACCTAACACATCTCCTCTGTGCGGCATATATTCATAATATTCAATCTCTCTCCTATCTGGACCAAAACCATCCTGATTTCTATAAGAAAAATGTCTTGGTTTGGGGTAACTCACTTTATCCTTATATTCTTTAATATCTCCATCTAATTTCCTACTTTTTCTAATATAGACTTTATTTATATTATTTTCAATCTTATGCAGAATTTCATAATACTGTTTCTGACCTTCCTCCACAGAAAATAACAAATCTTCTGTGATTTTCTGATTAATCATTTCAATTTTACTAAATAATGTCTTCATTTCCCTCTCATTTTCTCTTATAATTGCTTTTAAAATTTCAAAACCACAATTATCGAATATATCTAGCAATTCATAATGAAACACACTTCCCTCTTTCACTTTGTTGGGGTATTTAAACACTCTCAAGCCTTTAGGCACAATTTTTAATCGTAAACATTCTTTTAAGTATGCATTCTCCATTTCAAAATTGTTGTATTTAAAAAGGACATCATCCAACAATTTAATATTGTAATCATACTTTAACTCATAATCTCCCTCTTGCTGTGAGGGTATTTTATAGTCATTAAAACAGTATTGTTTTTGTAAAATACTTTTAAAGTCCGTTTTAAATCTCTCACCAGTCTATGTCCATCCAAAATATTATCTTCATCATTATTAATTCCAGCACTCACAGCATTATCAGTCTTAAAATTCGATGGGACACCCGGGCTGGTATCTCCAGTCACAATACTTGTATGAGCTTTAGAAATCTTACTACGTACTGCTACCAAGGGTGCTCCTTTCGCCATTATCGCGTTTAGGTTTAGATAACATTTCCTGATTTCCTGGAACCCCAGGAGATGATGTCAGCAAAGGCTGACTCGCTGGCGTCAATAATTCAGTAAGCTGTGATAGTTGGTGGGATAACATATCAATCCTTTCAAGTTCACCCCCCCCCCCTGCTGAGGAGCTAGCTTAGAATTTGTAGCCTCTTCTGATTCCATAATAAAACGCAACAAAAACAAAAAAGAATCACTGTTCCGAAAACCAACCAAACAGTACTAAAACCAGAACAGATCGAAGAAGGTGCAAATCCTTAACAGCACACTATGCTTTAATGAACAATGACTTTTCAGTCCATCAAAAGGGAAAATCCATAAAGCGACTCTTCAGTCCACCAGTAAAACGCATCACATTAATGCAATTCAACACACACTGCGTTTTCGTTTCGAAGAACTTCATCAGATGGAGACAAATGCATACCTAAAACACACCCAATTTATACACTTCAAATTAATTAATTAAGACATTTAATTAAGACAAAAAAACAGTCCTCCTATACATTTAAAGGGCTAAAACCTATAATGCATTCAACAAATAAATAAGGTACATTTTAAAAAACGCATCAAATGCTTAATTCTCTAACTTAAAACAGCAATAATTTAATACTTGAATATTAAAATATCATTAATAAAATAACTATCAGATGTATTCATTAATAAATTAAATAGTACTAAATAATACTAACACCATCCACTGTTTAAACTTCATAAAACTAAATAAGTCATAAATATTGAACATTTCAAACATATAATACCTAATATTGGGATGAACTATTTTCACCTACATATATAGATAGACTAATATTATTTAAAAATCTAAAGCTTTGCTGATCTCAGCTTTAGCACAGGTGCCAAAGAGATGGCATCATTTAGCCCTGGGAATTTATTAGCATCCAAAAAAAGTTGCCACAATAATTCTTTATATTCAATTGAAGTTTCCCATGGGCCACCGCTTACATCCGTTTCCACCACTTCCAGTACAAAAAAACAAAATTTCACTTCATGGCAACTTAATTTGTGTCTGTACAAAGCATTATTGGTACATTTTATTTTAATCTCATAGTAATGCTCATATATTCTATTTTTTAACTTTTTTTCCGATTTTCCTATATAAAATGCATCACAATGGTCACACAACCCTAAATATACAATCCCGGAGGTATTACAATTAGCAAAATGTCTACTCTGTATCAACCTATTCCTACTAGTTATAAAGATGGTATCCTATGTACAGATATAGGGGCATTGGGAACATCTTCCACATTTGAATGGGAAACTTCAACTGAATATAAAGAATTATTGTGGCAACTTTTTTTGGGTGCTAATAAATTCCCAGGGCTAAATGATGCCATCTGTTTGGCACATGTGCTAAAGCTGAGATCAGCAAAGCTTTACATTTTTAAATAATATTAGTCTATCTATATATGTAGGTGAAAATAGTTCATCCCAATATTAGGTATTATATGTTTGAAATGTTCAATATTTATGACTTATTTAGTTTTATGAAGTTTGAACAGTGGATGGTGTTAGTATTATTTAGTACTATTTAATTTATTAATGAATACATCTGATAGTTATTTTATTAATGATATTTTAATATTCAAGTATTAAATTATTGCTGTTTTAAGTTAGAGAATTAAGCATTTGATGAGTTTTTTAAAATGTACCTTATTTATTTGCTGAATGCATTATAGGTTTTAGCCCTTTAAATGTATAGGAGGACTGTTTTTTTGTCTTAATTAAATGTCTTAATTAATTAATTTGAAGTGTATAAATTGGGTGTGTTTTAGGTATGCATTTGTCTCCATCTGATGAAGTTCTTTGAAACGAAAACGCAGTGTGTGTTGAATTGCGTTAATGTGATGCGTTTTACTGGTGGACTGAAGAGTCGCTTTATGTATTTTCCCTTTTGATGGACTGAAAAGTCGTTGTTCATTAAAGCATAGTGTGCTGTTAAGGATTTGTGCCTTCTTCGATCTGTAAAAATCAGCCTAACTTGTAAAATCTGTACAGTTCATGAATGGGATTAAAACCCCTGACATTATTTATGTTGAAGAGCAGCCCGAAGACAGCAGCATCATGCCACCACAGTCTGCTTGCATTTCACATTAAGATATTACTTCACTTAACAATCAAACAAGTTACAGAAAGTTGCAATAGAACAAAAACGAAAGGCCAGTACTGTGTAAATCCAACCAAAAAAAGTTTTATTGAGACTGTGTTGTAAAGCGCTTTTCATTTACCTCACAGGCTAAACTTCTTCAGACAATTACAATTCAAAAAACCCTCATTTATATAGACACACCCTTCAGTGCCTAATCGGCCCTTCTAAAAGGTGTATCACTCAAATGTTTACATTTACAAAGGTGAATCAGCATTTAAAACTGGTGGTGTTACTACAATTCCATAACATGCTCAAATTAACAATGGGTTTAATTCACTATGTTTATTATGTATAAATCTATATAAAAAAACTATGTTTCATTTGTTAAAACACAAACAAAAAGTTAATAATTAATATGTTCGTTCGCTAACATGTTATTCAACCTAATAGAATATGTTGCCAATACAGGAAGCGAGTAATAACGACACTTAAAACTTGTTATAATTTATGTATACACCATTAGTATGAATACTTCTAATAAATAGTAAAACTTCACATAAAAATGTAGGAAATGATAAGTAATTACTTTACTTGCAAATCATAGGGACATTTGTCCTAAACTGTGCATACATTGACTCAAAAGATCAGTGATAATTAGGTTTCAGTATCTCACAGTCGATCTTTAATTATTAATATTAGGGTTTTATTATGAACAAGCACATTCAGGTCCTTAAACGGGTTTAATGTGCCTTTTAACAACATAAGGGGTGAACCCCATAAATTACTAGGTGCAGACAGGTTTTAAGGATAGTGGCAAGTAAATGCTGGACATACAAAGCTATCACAATATGTCCTAAGGGTATCTAATACTTTAAGTCTAACTACACTTGGGGGCCAATCTAAGGTGAAGTGTTATCTCATTAAATTTTTAAGTTTCAATATAGGCATTATTGAGTAGGCCTTGTTCAACCCAGGCCAATAATGTGAATTCAACCTCAGTTGTCACAGCAATTCTAGTTCTTCAAGTAGTCGTGAAAAAGGGCCCTGTCTGGGGTCGATCTTAATTGAGTCGATGACTCTAAATTTGAATCCATGTCCTGGGTGGTCCTTACAATGTCTGGCTAGGGGACTCTCTTGTTTACCCTTACTGATGTAATAGGTGTGCTCATACACCCTATCTCTAAATCTACGGTCAGTCTTGCCAGTGTAATATGCTGGGCAACTATAACATTGTACTAGGTAGACTACTGATCTTGAATTGCAGTTATATTTCCCTTTTGTATAGTAATGTCTACCTTTTATTGTAAATTTAATGCCTGTGTCTATATGTCTACATTGGTTGCATGCTTCACATTTATATGTGCCTGGAATTTTTTACCTCTAATTTTGTTGTTTTCTAACATTAATTTAAGGTTCTGCCCTTTCCTATATGTTAAAACTGGGTGGTCCCCTATTTTATCTATACGATCCCTATCATTGATTAGAAGTTCCCAGTCGTTGGACAAGATGTTCTGGATAGCTAAATAATCAGTGTTAAATGTAAAAGTGAAGCGAAGTTCATAGTGAACTCCTTATGGTTTAGTGTTAAGCGATGACACATCTCTTACTCCTATACCAGTTTGTGGGTTAGAATTAATATTAACAGAAGCTCCTTCGTTACGATGGGCCATCAAAATAGCTTTAAATATACCTTGTTGTCATTTGAGGTCAACTTCATCTATCAGTTTCTCCACTAGTTGCCTAGGGTAGCCTGTTTTTAAGAACATTGTTTTCAATGTCTTACATTCATCTACAAATTCGTCCTGTCCTGTCATCATCCTAGCTGCTCACACCAGTTGTCCTTTAACTACTGATCTCTTTTGGTAGTATGGGTGTGCACTGGTATAGTGTAGGAAACAGTTGGAGTATGTCTTCTTCCTAAAAATGCATGCTTGATATTGTTGATGTGTGTAATCTTTAGTCAATTCAACATCTAGATAGTTAATAACATCTCTATTAAATTGACTAGTAAATCTTAAAAAACTAGTGGAATTGTTGAATATGTCAATCAGATTCAGTGCTAGTGTGGAGTCTCCCTTGATGATCATGAATATGTCATCCAAAAAGCGAGTGTATAAAATAAATGTTGGTTAACTTCAATATTGTCCAAAATTACCCTGTGTTCCCAATAAGCCAACACTAGGTTTGCAAAACTTGCACCACAGGGAGACCCCATCGCTACCCCTATTTTTTGTAGAAAGTAATGGTTGTTGAACATGATAAAGCTGTTGTCTAGTACTATCTCCAGTAGTTCTTCCACCAATATCATTTTGTTCTGGTCTGCTCCCTTGGACCTAATGTAGTCTATTACCCACTGGGTTCCCATATTTTGTGGTATGACCATATATAAGTCGAATACATCAATTGTCATGAAGTTGTATTCACCTTTAAAGTCCAGTTTGTTTATATTGTCCAAAAATTATCAAGAATCTTTACAGATTTGTGGTTCAAGTGCTACATATTTTTTTAATATATTGTCAACAACCTTTGCACAGGGGTACGTGATAGATTGCATAGCATCCACTAGGGCACGCATAGTGGGGTTTCCTGATTCTTATGGATCTTTGGAACTCCAAATAATATTGGCATTTTAGGGGAAGCCATGGTTAAATAGTTTAACATGTTCAAATCAATTAGTGCATCGATGAACAAATCATTAATAAATGCACTTATTCTATTATAAGCTATGTTCACCTCATTTAAACTAACCGCTGTGTATGCTTCCCCTTCTAACACTTTGTTCATGTGTGTATTGTAATCCTCTATTTCCATCAGTACTAGTCCTCCCCCTTTATCTGGCTTCATCAATCGAACCAGAAGGTGTTGGAGATTCTTTAATGAGTCTCTCTGTTCTTTGTTTAAATTCATTAAAGTGTTACAGTTAGACTTGTGTGATGGGTTGTTTAGTGATCAAAATCCATCTTGCACAGTCTTTCAAAAAATAGAAGGATAGGGTGAATAGGTGGATTGAAAGTACTAGGAACACATGTCTGATCGACATTGGCAAGACGGACCGTAGATTTAGAGAGCACACCTATTACATCAGTAAGGGTAAACAAGAGAGTCCCCTAGCCAGATAGTGTAAGGACCACCCAGGACATGGGTTCAAATTTAGAGTCATTGACTCAAGATCAACCCCAGAGGGGGCCCTTTTTCACTACTACTTGAAGAACTAGAATTGCTGTGGCAACTGAAGTTGAATCCACATTATTGGCCTGGGTTGAATGAGGCCTGCTCAATAATGCCTACATTGAAACTTAAAATATTTAATGAGATAACACTTCACCTTAGATTGTCCCTCCAGTGTAGTTAGACTTAAATAAAGTATTAGATACCCTTAGGACATATTGTGACGGCTTTGTATGCCCAACATTTACTTGCCACTATCCTTAAAACCTGTCTGCACCTAGTAATTTATAGGGTTCACCGCCTATGTTGTTAAAAGGCACATTAAACCCGTTTAAGGACGTGAATGTGCTTGTTCATAATAAAACCCTAATATTAATAATTAAAGATTGACTGTGAGATACTGAAACCTAATTATCACTGATCTTTTGAGTCAAAGTGTTACAGTTTAGGACAAATGTCCCTAAGATTTGTAAGTAAAGTAATTACTTATCATTTCCTACATTTTTATGTGAAGTTTTACTATTTATTAGAAGTATTCATACTAATGGTGTATACATAAATTATAACACGTTTTAAGTGTCGTTATTACTCGCTTCCTGTATTGGCAACATATTCTATTAGGTTGAATAACATGTTAGCGAATTAACATATTAATTATTAACTTTTGTTCATGTTTTAACAAATGAAACATAGTTTTTTTTATATAGATTTATACATAATAAACATAGTGAATTAAACCCATTGTTAATTTGAACATGTTATAGAATTGTAGTAACACCACTGGTTTTAAATGCTGTTTCACCTTTGTAAATGTAAACTTTTGAGTGATACACCTTTTAGAAGGGCCGATTAGGCACTGAAGGGTGTGTCTATATTTTATATATAATTTTTTGAATTGTAATTGTCTGAAGAAGTTTAGCCTATGAGCTAAATGAAAAACGGTTCACAACTCAGTCTCAATAAAACTTTTTTCGGTTGGATTTACACAGTACTGGCCTTTCGTTTTTGTTCTATTGCAAGTTACAGAAAGTGCTGGAATACCTCAGGATCCATAAGTAGTACAGCTTCATGGTAAATTAAGACAGTAGCGATAATACCTTTGTTAAGAAGCATCATTGAAAAAATATCCTTAACAGCACAAGGTATAACACTGTTTTAGGAAACATGATTTAAGAAATATTCATAATATCAACATCACATACTAGATACGGATACTGTCGTAATCTGTAGGTTTCTGTAGTTAGACCACAGAGTGCAAGGAATTACCAGTAACAATTGCAGATGATCTGTAAATCCTGCCCCATACACTGTTATCATTTGTAGTGGAAGTCTGTCTACACAACTGCATATGGGACTGAACCAAAATATTTAGAACAACACCTGTATGCATACATTTCCAGAAAACATGACTCTCAGGGACTTCTAACAACCTCTGTTAAAATTAACATTTTGATTAAATATGACTTTAAAGGGGTACCTTTTAAAATGATTAACTTTAAAAGATATACTAATTACAACTGCAGAAATTCCACCACTTGCCAATGCACCTCTCATTCAGACTCACAGAATCAAAGTACACCTTCTGTGCACCTAGCTTTAAGTACCATTTGTGCCATATATAATTAATGATGTTAATTAAAATTTTTGGAATCCCATTCATACACATCTGCTTAAATTGCCATTATGCACCAAAACACCCATATGTCTTGTGCAAACACCCAATATGTATCGATAAATGGTACCATATGTGGCACGTGCCTTTTATCTTCCAATATCTTAGAATATGACATCAACTCCACTGTCAAATATTTATTTTGATACATTTACTGATCACACCATTGCTGAGTGCAAACTGAGTGGTACCTCAGTGAGCATTTCTGTGTTTTTCTGTTTTTCAGATATTTACTAATTGAAAATTGTAGGAAGCCGCAGTGGTACAGCGTTGCCTCATAGCAAGAAGTTCTCCTGTTCGGTTCATGGCTGGATTGCTTTCTGTGTGGAGTCTGCATGTCCTCCTCGCGGTCGAGTGGCCTCCGAAAGACATGCGTGAATGGGCGTGCCTTCGCTGAAGGTTGGGCGTTGGGCTGGCAACTCGGCACCATAAAAATCTACTGCCAATCATTAGTAGCGACCCCTAACTGGGAAAAGCCAAAAAGACAAACTAATTAAAAATTGTGATGGCGACTTTGAGTAGGATGTGATGTGTCCATGCCCCCAACTGGGCTGAGAAGGAAATTTATTTATTTATTTATTCATTTATTTTACATTTGTTGACCAGGATAGTCCAACTGGATACATGTCCATTTTCAGTGGAGGCCTGGGGAGAAAAGCTCTAAGATAATAATACACATTGAACATTTAGTAAATGCTAGTTTCAAGCAGATTACAGTCATAAGCAATACCAACATTTAGCACATATAGTACTTATTATAAAACCCTTTACATTATTTTCAAAGTTAAACATACATAACATTACATTCATGTTTAAGACACACTGAGCAGCAGTTATACAATTGACCCTTCCTGAAATGGAGTGGTAGAAAAAATTTAGAAGTAGTTGAAGTTAAGGCACCTAAGAAAGAGAGAGTTCACTAGTCGGGGTTAGTGCAAGGACCTAACCAATGAGTTTTGATGTATTTCTTGAGTTTGTTTTTGAATTGAGTTAGTGAGGGTTCTAGGGTCAAGTCAGCTGGGAGTCTGCTCCATATTTTTCCAACAGAGTTGGCAAACAGAGAGTCCCCCAGCTGAGTAGTTGGATTTGTATGTTTGAACTAGGAGTCTGGTGGATGATCGCAGTGGCCATGTGCTAGTGTAGTGGCTGATAATATTTTTTAGTGCAGGTGTATTTTCTGGTTGGTAAAGGACTTTATGTGCCACTATTAGCTGGTTGAACTGCAGTAGGCTTGGCAGTTCAAACCATCCTAGGCGACTTAGGTTGCGACAGTGGTGTGTCCGGTAGGCTGTGCCAGTAGCAAATCTGGCAATGTGGTTATAGCAAGATGATAGTTTATTAAGATCTATTTTGTTTAATTTGGAGAATAGAGGTGAGGCATAGAGAAGAGTTGATAGCAGATGGGAATGGGAATTTGCAGTTCTAGCAAGTGGGGTAAGGAAAGGTTTGATTCTGTAAAGAAAGACACGTTTTTTATTAAGGGTTTTGATAGTTTGATTGATATGCACATCAAACTTCAGGTTGTTATCAACTATTACACCCAGTAGTTTAGTTTGGGCTTCTGGGGAGATGATAGTGCCATTGTTAGCAGTTATGTTGAAGGCTGGCAGGGGGTCCTGCATGTGGGGGAGAAGAGGAGCAACTTAGTTTTGTTGGGGTTTAGGATTAGATGTTGATTGGAGAGCCATTTTTCAACTGTACTGAAGGTAATTTGGGTTAATGTGAATAAAGTAGCTGGTGAGGTGTCAGAACAAATCAAGGTGGAGTCATCCGCATATTGAATGCAGGTAGCATCTGGGATGACTGAATGAAGGTCGTTGATAAAGATGGATAAAAGAAGGAATCCTAGTATCGAGCCCTGGGACTCCTAATGTGATGGGTAGGTGAGATGATAGCTTGTCCTGCCATAGGACTGCCTGTTGCCTGCCCTGCAGGTAGGATTGAAACCATTGGGGTGCATGGTTGTTTAAAAAGAAGGCCTTCAAGGTATTTATAAGCATTTTGTGGTCAACCATGTCAAAAGCCTTGGATAGATCTAGAAAGAGTGCTGAGGATACTTTGTTATTATTGCGGTTGTGGTTCATGACGTTAGAGAAAGAGAGGAGGGCAGAAGTAGTACTGTGGTGTGGCTTAAAGCCATGCTAAAAGTTGGACAACAACTTGTTTTGTGTGAGGTAGTGCATGATCTGTATGTGTACACACTTCTCCACAATTTTAGCTAGAGGTGACAGAATAGCTATGGGTCTAAAGTTTGACAGTTCAGTGGAACTACCTCCTTTATGGAGAGGTATGACATGGGAGATTTTCCATATAGTGGTTATAGTAGCTTCAGATATAGCTCTGTTGATCAAGCTAGAGATGGGGTAGGCTATGGTATCAGCAGCCTTTTGCAGATAGTCTGCTGGGAGGAGGTCGGTAGCCAGGGTGGTGGGTCTTAGTTTCTTAAGTAGGGCATGAATAAGTTGAGTAGGAACAGGTTGGGAGGTAAGGTATGTTTGGGTACTGGGTGTGGCTACATTAGAATTAGAGCCATTGGGAGAGAGTTGGCTGGCTAGAGACTGGATAGTCTCTGTGAAGAAGCTGTTGAAGTTATTAGCAATGTCTACTGGGGATTTTTGCTGGGAAGCTGAGGGGGGTGGAGTGGTGGTTTGGCCTGGGTGGAGTAGTTTGTTTATTCTTGCCCAGAAGTTTTGAGGTTTGTTTTGGTGTTTTTGCAGTAGATGGTAGTAGCGTTTTTTTTGTCTAAGGTTATGGACTTTTTGTTGTCATTCCTTAGCTGTCTGACTCTTAGCTGATCAAGTGGGGCTTTTGTTTTTTGGTAGGTGGCCCATGCTTTGTTTCTGAATGAAATTTTAGTTTTGATATCTTAAGAAAGCCATGGTACAATATTAACTTTGGTTCTAATAGAGCGGCTGGGAGCATGGGAGTTAAGAATAGCAAGGAATTTGGTGTTAAAGTATGCTACTGCTTCATCTAGGGGGAGACTTTTTAGTACTGACTACTTGCATTCCTTAAGCTCAGTTTGAAACTTGGCGAGAATAAAATTCTTGTTGTTTCTTAATGTTCTATAGGTGGGTTGGTAGGAGCAGTCTACTTTGAGCTTGATTACATAGGTGAGACAGTGGTCACTTAGGCAAAGTGCCTGATTTATAAGATTGAAGATGGGTATTGACAAGTATCCAGTCTAGGATACTTTCCTTGTTATTGGGTTTTCCTGTCCTGGTGGGGGAGGTTATGATTTGAGTAAATCCATAGAGGTTTAAGTGGGTTGTGGGGGTTTCACAAGAGCAAGTGTTCCAGTCAATGTTGAAATCCCCAAGAACAATTGTTTTTTGGGGGTGGTTATTGGATAACCAATATACAAAGTCTTCTAAGGTTTCTGTGTTCCTCCCTGGGGGAATGTAGACACAGACAATGTTTACATTTTTGTTTTTGTTCATTTGTAGATTTGAGATAATAAATTCAGCATTATTGAACTGGGGTGGTTGTTGGGTGCCTATGCTGACAGATAGGGTAGACTTGTAAAGTATGGCTACCCCACCACTTTTTCTGGTGGTACGGTCTAGTCGAAACATACTACACCCTGGTGGCAGAATCTCATGGTCCTTGGTGGCAGGTTTCAGCCACGTTTCTGTTAGGCATAATATATCTGGGGAATGAACAGCTAAGAGGGCATGCAGGTGCTGAGTTTTTTTATTTATGCTCCTAATGTTTAGATGGCAGGCCAGCAGTGAGCTAGGAGGTCTATTTGTTGGAGCTATGGTGGTAGGGCATATAGTAGGGACATTAGGGCCAACAGGTGGGGATGGACCAGGGTTTGGGTGGATGTCGCCTTCCTTTGTGAGGTTGTAGTGTATCCTGAGTATGAGTTTTAAGATTTTGAATAAAGTTTTGTAATAGTGTCTAGTTTTATGACTAATGTAACTAGGTCTAGTAAGATGGTAGTATTTAGGGGTTAAGGAGGTAATGTAACTAGGTCTAGTAAGATGGTAGTATTTAGGGGTTAAGGGGGTAAGCATGAGGTAAGCATGAGGGGAGTGAAATGACACAGATGTTGAGTGTATGCACTGGATTGGAACAATGGATGAGTACCAGGCCCAGGAACTTTGTTATAATTGATGTGTGGAACCAGATCTCTAAGGAGCATTGCTGAAGAATGGGGATCTACCACACTGGAATGCAGGTTCATCATGGCTGTGATGACCTACATCAGGGGTAAGCAGATGAGCTTCGATGAAGGCTT
The DNA here is from genome assembly GCF_019279795.1 of Protopterus annectens. Taxonomy (NCBI): domain Eukaryota; kingdom Metazoa; phylum Chordata; order Ceratodontiformes; family Protopteridae; genus Protopterus; species Protopterus annectens. Next base: position 1,875,412,888 of record NC_056729.1, on the reverse strand, counting down.
GGAGAGGTGTGAAGAGAGCCTGTAGATCCCTACAGTAAGTACCAATATTCTACGTATTCCTTAGTTTTCCTACAGATTTTGCAGATATTTATTTTATCCATATATAAACATTTTTATAGCCATTTTTTAGCTGCTGTGAGAATTGGCTCATGAGGATAATTCAGTGGACTTTGTACTTACCACCCTCTTGACTATGGTTTCAATCCCCATGTTGTTATTTTATTTAATAATTGAATAATAACCATAACTATGACTTTGAAGATGTACATCATTTTTACAACATCTAACTACATAATTTCACGTAGCTACTGTCTTTGTGCATCACTGACACCTGCAGCACCTAGGCCAAGGATGAGTGCGCCTTTTGTAGTTTTCTGCTGTAGTCCCTCTGTATCACCTATTGTACTGTTACAAGGTGGAAGACAAACATGTATATAACTTACTTATATCATTCTTCCTACACAAGTACACAGACATGTTTATTTAATGTCAAAATCAATGCCAGTAAAATTGGTTAAACTTATTTTTTATGTATGTGTTGTTAGGTATTATGTCTTCTCTATGAAAGATGTTAAAACTGTATGCATTTCCCATATTCTGCCATTCACTGCAGGATTTCTAAGAAACACCTGCACTACAATGACAGCCTAATTGAATGTTAGCTCGGCCTGTAAAGTAACTGGCCAGCATGTGTACATTTTGGTGTGGTGTGGGTTCCAAACCACAGAGGGAAACCTGTTACCTTGGTTAACTTCACCCATATTTTTTTTAAAAGGCACATTGCAATAGTTGATATTAAGGTTTATGTTGTGCATGGTAATGACTCACTGGTTTAATCTTTCTAGAAATAACACTGTAATCTGTAATGGCCTGATAACACCAGTTGTTGAACAACAGTGTTTGAACAACAGTGCCTGTTTGTTTATGAGTAGCATGAGCTGAGTGTTAGCTCCGCTTCTAAGGACAGAAGAGTCCTGCATGTCTACATTTTGTGAGTTGTATGTTCAAGTCTTGAAAGGAGACACATATATCTTAAAAACTGTTATACTGTTTTTATATCTTAAACTGTTATACTGTTCTCGTATATACATAACATTCATTAACAAAGCATTTTACACTTAGCTGATATTAATGTATATTTTGAGCGTTGCTGTGAATTACTTGAATTCCTTATGATAAATCCATAATCCATAACATTCCATTAACATCAGTAATTTAACAGTGGGGGCAGTACATCTTGATAAATCCTGTTATATGTCTGAGCAATTTTTAAGTTAACTTTGTGTACTTTTTAAAATGCTATGAATGACTGTATTGTCATGAAATACTGAAGTCAATGGTAGGACAGAGTCAATCTGTAAATCTGAGGGGACTGTGATGGGCACACTTACAGTTGCAATGAAGGGCAGGACGAATGTATGCATTTAACTAATGATGTGCATTTTTATAAAGAATAATGGTCCTCACACATACCTTTCTGTGTCCATAATGTACAGCAACGGGTATGGTTCTGTTCACAGATGTTACATGACACTATCAGACTGTCTGATGAATGGATTATCCATTATTTGTAGAACATAGTGCCATCATGAATATAATTTAAAAACAGTTTAGCTACTTTAATGAACATGTTCATAGTTTGCAATCCTAAACCAGGATCATTTTTAGTAGACCATGCCCCATCAGCATGATGTCATACTATTAACAATTTTCACTTCTTGGAAAAGATGCTTTTATAGTTAAGGTGCGTTACGTAGACAGATAGGTCTCAATGTTAGAGTTTGGATGTAGGTTATGTTTGCAGGTTTGAATCTCATGTCCTCCAATCTGTGTTCCAATGTCCACTGAGTATTTTGCTTATCTAATGTTTTTCAGAATAACAGTCTACAAAGTATGTTATGAAATGTTTATCTTTTGTTATTTGAGAAATCTTTTTTTACATTTTTTTTTAATTACAGACAACGTGGGCCACAGTCGTAAGAGAGCAATGTACATCAAATGGATGCACAGGCTTGAAGGTGCACTGATTCCAGGACTGTAGTTTTCAAAATGACATGTTTATTGATTAGATTGCAGGAATACCCATCATGCATGAGTAAGGTAAGTGAAATCAGCAAATGGTAGCAGTATTTACAACTGTGTATAAAACTTGAGTGTTGATGTATTTTTGATCAATTTTGTCAGCACATATTTTTAACAATTCATCTACAACCTAAATAACAGTTTGTTGTATGCATTTCACACAAGGGTTATCAAATGAATGTTTTACATACAAGTGTAAGTACTGTGATTGTTGCTTATGATGTATAGTTTGGCACACATGTATGTCTGGCTGTGATTTCTGATGTTTGGTGTGTTGTTTGTACCCTGCGTATTCACAGAGTGAAGGGGAGACTGTGGTGACAGTCTTAGCACTACTGTTTACAGACCATGTTGCATGGCCTTTAGTTTAACATTAGTAATAAACAGTGTTATAGCCTAGGTTGACTGTCACTTGCACAAGTACCCATTTGATAGCAGCAGTTCATAATGAGCATACCCTGCAGGTCAACATTGGTATTGTTTCTGTCTCCAACCCCCAGGTTATTTTATTTAAAAAACACTGCTATAGTCTAGGTTGACTGTCACTCGAGTGGGTATCCATTTGATAACACCAGTTCATAATCAGCAAATATGCTCCAGAATATTTGTTTTGTACGCCTTCTGATTCCTGATTGTTTCTGAAAAGAATGCATACAGTTGTACACATGCAATACTATTATTAACAGCTACATGACGTACCTCCCTGGACTACATGAAAAGAGACATAGAGGAGCTCTCTGAGCATGTAGCCCAGGCCGGTATGACCCTGACCTTGAGTAGCATCTTACCCTCACCAAGAATGACGCCACAATATGAAGACAAGATGATCAATTTCAACAATTGGCTTAAGTACTGGTGTCATTCAAAGGGGATCCAATGCCTGTCAGCTTGGGATGATAAGCTCGACAAGCCACGATGCTTCACTAGGGACGGCTTGCACCTGTCACCCCTGGGCTTTCGGATATTGGCAAAGGCTCTTGCTACCCCCATAGTGCCTTTTTTAGGCAAGGCTCAAAAGACAAACCCACCTCCATAGGTATCACAAGGGATAAGAAACTAAGAGTAATGCTACTCAATGCCAGAAGTCTAAACCTCAAGATGCACGCACTCGAAACTTTCCTTAGCATGGAGAACATCGATATCTGTGCAGTAACAGAAACCTGGTTCAGGGCTCCCTAGAGCACCCCAGCACTACCAGATTATACCTCATACCATGCTTTTCGGCCCCAAAACTTGGACCGAACCACAAAAGGAGGAGGAGTATCGATATTCATCAAAGATGCTCACACCTCCAGGTTGCTGGCAAAGCACGAAGCATCAGAGACTATCCATGTGCAACTAACAGTGGGTAAAACTGCCTTCCAGTTTATAGCCTGCTACAGACCACCCTCCCAAACCCAGGAACCCCACTTGGCCTTCCTGAAAACACTGGAAAATATGAAGATCTCTCCAAACACCATTATATTGGGCGACTTCAACTACCCAAACATAGACTGGGAGCATTACTCTAGCTCCAACACCCTAGCCCAAAGGTTCCTAGAATTTATAAACTCAAATGCTATGGAACAACTTGTTACCACTCCCACAAGAGGGGAAAACATACTGGACCTGATCATCACCAACATGGGGACTCTATGCTCCAGACCAGAAGTGTATCCCTCACTGGTAAGATCAGACCATAAACTAATCTCACTGGATATTCACATCCCGACCCCACTCCCTGCCCAGAAAACCACAGTAAAAAACTTCTCTAAAGCAAATTTCACACTCCTCAAAACCGAGGTGGAATCCTTCAAAGCTCCCGGGCCTGTGAAAAATATGGCCCAAACTGCAGAATCCTTTATAAACGCATTCTGTGAACACCTTTGGGAATGCATGGATCATGCGATCCCAAATAAAACCAATACCCAATCCTCCAAAGGCAGACGTCCTGTCTGGTGGACCCCAGCCATAAACAAACTATACAATAGAAGGAGGAAGCTATTAAATGACAGAGCAAAATCCCAAAAAGGGAAGGCATCACTGATCAGTATTAGCAAAAAACTACGGGCACTCATAAAATTGTCTAAGACCAGCTTCGAGAGAAAAATTGCACAGGACACTAAGGATAATCACAAGGCTTTCTTTAGTTATGTTAGGAACCTGGGTGGTAATTCCCAGATATGCTCAGAATTAGTCCAAAATGACAAAAAATACACCGAACCCACAGACATTGCCAACATCCTAGCTGACAGGTTCAGCGCAAACTTCTCCCCCCCTCCCCACCAAAAGGGCAAATATCTATCCCAGCAGAGGGTTGCCCCACTGACATCTCAGATGCTCAGGTAAGAGCCGCCCTCTCCAAAGCAAAAAACACAGCGTCAATGGGACCAGACGGTGTCCCAGGCTGCATCCTACATGAACTCCAAGAAGAGCTAAACCCAAACATAAAACTACTGTTCAATCTCAGCCTTACTACAGGATATGTGCCCAAAGAGTGGCGTACAGTAACAGTGGTCCCTCTCCATAAAGGTGGTGCCTCAACGGATCCTGGAAACTATCACCCCATAAGCCTGATTAGCTTGGTCTGCAAAGCTATGGAAAGGATCATCATGGACCTCATAAATAAAGATATTGGGGACCTACAGACACTGGATCCTACCCAGTTCGGCTTTGTTAAGGGCAGATCCTGCCTCTTAAACCTGGTTGATTTCTTTGAAACAGTCACCAAGGCCATTGACGAGGGGAAGGTGGTCCACACAGCCTACCTGGACCTCACAAAAGCCTTCAATACAATACCCCACTGGCATTATAGATAAGCTCACCAGCTTAAATATAAACCCCTATGTCAGTAGATGGATTGCAAACTGGCTCAAGGACAGAACCCACATGGTTAGAATTGCTGGAGCCATGTCAGACTCCAAACCGGTTACAAGTGGTGTCCCACAAGGCTCAGTCCTGGGACCTCTCTTGTTCGGTATATATTTCTCGGAGGTACAGGCCAACACGGAAGGACTGTGGCTGGCCAAGTTCGCAGATGACTGCAAACTGGGCACCATAATCGACTCTCCAGCTGACACAAGCATCCTCCAAAAGGGCCTCATAGAAACTGACAACTGGTGCCAGAGCCATGGCCTCAAGCTAAATGCCAAAAAGTGTATAGTCATCCCCTTTGGCAAAAAAACAGTGCCACAAATTACCACATAGGTGGTAATCCATTAAGTACAGAAGAAGTAATTAGGGACCTGGGGACCCAAGTTGATAGCAATCTCTCATTTGACAACCACGTGGCCAAAGTGGTTAGAAAAACATTTTATATAGCCCACCTAATCATGAAGGGATTCACATCTAGATCAGGGAGGTCATCGTGCCTCTTTACTCATCCTCATCAGGCCCATAATTGAGTACAATGCCCCTTTTGGGATGTACCTTACCAGACACCTGCAGCAACTGGAAAGACCCCAAAAGTACCTCACCAAGAGGATCAAAGGGCTCAAACAGATGCCATATGCTGCCCGGTTAAAGAAACTCCAGCTCTACTCAGTGGCATACTGCCTGTTCAGAGGCGATCTGTGCCTGATGTATAAAGCCATGTCCAACCCGGAATTAATGGACATGCTGCACCTCAGAAAATCCAAATTCCATCGAGCTACACGCTCGAGAGACTTGAACCTCAGCACTGAAATAAATAGGACATGCTGGAGGGACAGATTCATAACCCAGAGGCTCCTTTCACTCTGGAATAAAATCCCAGTCCAGGTTAGGCAGAGTCCCTCATTAACTCTCTTCAAGAGGAATCTTGATGAGTGGATGGGAGATCGTAGGTTTACCCCGGGTATCACTTCTGTGTCACTGTTAGACAGAGGCACAGTATACTAACCTCGAAAAAGGGCATAGCAAAATAAATTTAAAATGGGTGACGAAAGCCAAACACATTCTGGCTAGGCTTATAAATGCCCTAGGATAGCCTAGTATGAACCTATGAACCTATGAACCTATTACATTCTGATATGTCTACAGCTGTTTTGATTGAACATATCAATTTGTTTTTAGTGTTGTACTGATTATATTCATATGTGTTTAGCCAAATATCATGCTGCCTGTCTCAAAAGGTGGTCATATGATGTGTCTGTTGTTCACAATGGTGTCTGACAGTGTCCAATAACTTTCTCCTTATTTATTCAATGGCATGGTTTGTCTGCTCACATACCTCATTGAATGCAGACAGTAAAATATGTTTGTTGACCATTCATACATTTTTCAAAGCTGCTGACAGGTATGTATGTGTGTGTCTAAGCATATATAATTGTTCATGAAAGAATACTGTTGTCCTTTTTAGGAGTACAACAAATAGAGCCATGGGTAACTCTGTCCATAATGGTTGTGTCGGAGTCCCAGTATAAACTGTCATCGTAACGATATTGTGCTGTGCACTGATTTTGATGGGAGTATTTTGCGTGATAGAGATTTTGTTTTCTTATCTGTTGTGTTTTGTGATTAATCTTTACGTAGCATGGTATCCAAGGAGGTTCACCAATTGGAAGACGATGGCATGCACATGCAAAGCCGCTGCCCGATTCATACGAAGAAAATTGTGATGGTGATAATGACAATGATAAGGAAACTGCCCCTGCTCGAGACATCCTCCCTGTATCCTAGAGGAGACATTGCTGAGGCCATGAAACAGACGATTTTCTGGAGGAAATCAGGGAGGTTATGATCGATGTGTTCCGAACACAGATGACATAATGGGGACCTTCTTTGAAGAGATGGCATGGGTAATGAAGGATTCGTTCATGATGATTATTCACGAGATCATTTGGGAGTCTCATCCAAATCAGTCTGATCCCTCCAGTTGGTAGGTATTGTCTTTGTGCTCCACTTGTGTCCTGCTGATAACATGATGACTGACATTTAATTGATTGGACTATATATGCATTCTTGTGCACGGATAACGTGCATCTGTCATGCTTATGTGTTATTATCATGTGACATTTACTTTAGTTTCAATGTGTCCATGACACACATTAAGACATTACACTGTCCACGCATTGTGGCAGTTAACCTAATGACAGTGCTGTAACTGGCAGCCTGTAAACATATGTCAATTGTATGTTGTCCATAGTCCAACACTAACAGTGTCATGTGCCTTGGATGTCTGCTGTACTATATCAGCTACATGCCACATACAGACATGTCATTCCATACAGTCTTGGATAACAGTTGTCATGATGTCCTACTGCCATGATGTGGTGTTGTGTCATGGTTTGGCCATACTGATACCATGTGGGATTATATACAGGTATACCTGTCTATGTGCAGTCCTCGTTATCTGACTACATCAAACAGCAAGGTAATGTTAATCAGTACACAACTTTACACATTACACATTATTTCACAGCATATTGCAACATGTTTGCTGTATGTAGCATTTTCACACCCATGATGTAGTGACACTGGTTGTACACCTTCCATAAATGCTTGTCAATATTATGATTGTATGTATGTCTGCACATACTGACACAGAATCTACATTTGACAAGTGAGTATTCCGTGATGAACTACTGATGTGCTGTAATGATGATGACAGGGGTGTCTCTGCTCCACAATGAGCAGTGTGGTTGACATACACATGTGCTGCTTTATTTGACATTTGCATGACAGAGTATATGTGTATGTGACTGCAAATTTTAATTACTGTGTATGGGTATTTTACAGATGAACAGTTTGTGGACATCAGCAGTCCATCTTGCCATTAGACATACATTTTACATTTGTTTAAATGCATGTCTGTGTGCCTTCTACGACAAGCTGTGTGCTTTACACATGCATTTCCATTGAGTCAACTTACCATGTCCTGCTTTACCATGATGTGGTCCCAGGATGTCCACCTCCCTCTCACCTTAATGTCTCCATAGTATTTATTGCAGGTATGTTTGATTTTGTCAAAACTACTGTCTATTGTCATTTATTAATTTGACACAGTAAACGTGCCAAATGTATGGCCGTTGTAAAATGCAGGACATGTGCACATAAGTTGCTGACCAATGCTTTAAACTGTCCTTGTTCTCATTCTGCTCATGTATTGTCCAGTGTAGTTTTTTCACATTCATGTGCACAGCCTGCTATAGTCATTATTCTGTCTTGTTATATTTTTTATCATATTATTATGTCATGGTGTATGTATGTGTATTGACCTTGATTTCATGTACATTCCATTTATGCCACTGACATACATACATACACATATTCTCCTGTGTGTTGCCTTTGACACAGCATATGTGTGCAACATACACACATTTCATTACACATTTGCTTTGGTTTTGTACACCTACCTATTCATTTAGCAGCCTTTGCTGATCTTTTGCAGTAGTTCTGTTTGGCACCATGCTTGGTTGTTTGCCTTTCACATACATGGTCATAGGTTTGATTCTGTCCTCTGGGAGTATGTACCACTGCTTGACCTGCATTTGCTCATCTGTGGTGTATTTTGGCTAACACCTGCACTGATGTTGTACTATTTGGATATGTATTTACTCATCCAGTTTGTACTGTGATCCTTATTTATTACCCTACAACACCCATTAACCATTGGTCATACACACCCGGGTATGACTGTCATACAGTAATTATTACCCTACAACACACATTAACCATTGGTCATACACACCCAGGTATGACTGTCATACAGTAATTATTACCCTACAACACACATTAACCATTGGTCATACACACCCAGGTATGACTGTCATACGGTAATTATTAACCTACAACACACATTAACCATTGGTCATATACACCCAGGTATGACTTTCATACAGTAATTATTACCCTACAACACACGTTAACCATTGGTCATACACACCCAGGTATGACTGTCATACGGTAATTATTAACCTACAACACACATTAACCATTGGTCATACACACCCAGGTATGACTGTCATACAGTAATTATTACCCTACAACACACATTAACCATTGGTCATACACACCCAGGTATGACTGTCATACAGTAATTATTAACCTACAACACACATTAACCATTGGTCATACACACCCAGGTATGACTGTCATACAGTAATTATTACCCTACAACACACATTAACCATTGGTCATACACACCCAGGTATGACTGTCATACAGTAATTATTAACCTACAACACACATTAACCATTGGTCATACACCAAGGTATGACTGTCATACAGTAATTATTACCCTACAACACACATTAACCATTGGTCATACACACCCAGGTATGACTGTCATACGGTAATTATTACCCTACAACACACATTAACCATTGGTCATACACAGCCAGGTATGACTGTCATACAGTAATTATTACCCTACAACACACATTAACCATTGGTCATACACACCCAGGTATGACTGTCATACAGTAATTATTACCCTACAACACACATTAACCATTGGTCATACACACCCAGGTATGACTGTCATACAGTAATTATTACCCTACAACACACATTAACCATTGGTCATACACACCCAGGTATGACTGTCATAAAGTAATTATTACCCTACAACACACATTAACCATTGGTCATACACACCCAGGTATGACTGTCATACGGTAATTATTAACCTACAACACACATTAACCATTGGTCATACACACCCAGGTATGACTTTCATACAGTAATTATTACCCTACAACACACATTAACCATTGGTCGTACACACCCAGGTATGACTGTCATACAGTAATTATTACTCTACAACACACATTAACCATTGGTCATACACACCCAGGTATGACTGTTATACAGTAATTATTACCCTACAACACACATTAACCATTGGTCATACACACCCAGGTATGACTGTCATACAGTAATTATTACCCTACAACACACATTAACCATTGGTCATACACACCCAGGTATGACTGTCATACAGTAATTATTAACCTACAACACACATTAACCATTGGTCATACACACCCAGGTATGACTGTCATACAGTAATTATTACCCTACAACACACATTAACCATTGGTCATACACACCCAGGTATGACTGTCATACAGTAATTATTACCCTACAACACACATTAACCATTGGTCATACACACCCAGGTATGACTGTCATACAGTAATTATTAACCTACAACACACATTAACCATTGGTCATACACACCCAGGTATGACTGTCATACAGTAATTATTACCCTACAACACACATTAACCATTGGTCATACACACCCAGGTATGACTGTTGCATAGTTTGCAGCATGTGTTAATATGATAGTGCATAGGTAGATATGTTTTTCTGAATTTCGCCGTGGCTGGTATACATCCCCACCCTGTTTGACAGCTGTCCGTTGCCCATGTTGTGTAGTGTGCTGTCTGTTTAACTTAGCTGTCCTTACTGTTTTTTCTGACCTTTGTCTGTCTTGTGTTGTGCTACTTGTTCTATGTGTACACCTGCTGTACTTACCTTCACCTCCTCTCTCTATGTTTACCTTTCCTTCCATTCTTTACAAAAAAAAAATGGGGCCTATTCCCACCAAAAAAATATTGCCCATGGCCTCTGACTTTCCTTTATATTTTCCTGTTCCAACATCCCTCTTGTGTGCCTCTCTTCTTTCACCCATTCCCCACATCTTTTCTATCTCCTGGTTTCATTGGGTGTGTGCATTACTGGTGTTCCCCACACAGGTATCGAACCCATTGTTAGCAACTGTTAGGTTTACCTTTACATGTGCGCATTGCACAAGGGTGAACAGCAGTTTTTCGAAAGGCAGTTTGCAAAGTTTGCAAACACAGAACAGAAAAAGGTTTGAATGTTTAATGAGCAAATGCACAGTGAGATTCGCTCATTAAATATTCGCCATTCCGGGGCAGATTGCACTATAGTGGGGATCGGGAAATGGTTTCTTTCCCCACTGTAGTGCGATCTTGGAGTTAGAATAATAAAGTAGGGGGGTGTGGGGGGCACAGCCCCCACATGGGGGTGCAGGGGGGCTTGCCCCCCTGCATTACACTTTATCTAATTATTTTTTTGACATTAATGTTCGAAAATCAGCAAATCAGATTTTCGATTTGCTGATTTTTGAACATGTACAGCTGTCGCTGTTTTAAGTTCCGTGGTTACAATTCACTGATATGAGCAATCGCACCACTGTGTTTCTCTGTTATGAAGGTAAACCAACTGTTAGCAATGGCGATGTGGCCATAAATGCCCTTCACCTAGAGTTTATTTTTTATTAGGAAATTTATAGATTCCATTGGAATTCATAAATCAAAGCGAATATTTTTTAATGCTACATGTATTATGTAGATATCCATAGCTGTCTATGAGTTTAATGTAATTAGTGATATGAATATATATGTATTACAAATAGCCTTGCAGCTTTGAAACATGCGTTATAAGTTATGTTACGATTGCCATGCAGATTACTTTGGGATACTTGGCATTTTTATTGTGTGTGTGTGTGTGTGTGTGTGTGTGTGTGTGTGTGTGTGCGTGTATGTGTATGTGTGTGTGTGTTTTTTGGCTATCACTATGGACTCAGTAACATTCCGTAGCTGTCCATAACCTTACTCTACAGATTTTGTTATCTTTCTAAACAACTATCAGGATTCTTAACTTTTAATCATCCTTCCATTTGTTTGGTAATGTACAATATTACTGGACAATCATTTCTTATAATTATGGATTACCTCTGCATTTCCATAGTGTGCCATTGGAACAGCGGTATTCTGCTGTGTGTTGAGGTATTCCGAGTTTCTTGTCATACAGAAACATATTACAATGTATCCACAAGTTTCATAGTGATATCGATGTAATGTGCTAGATTCCGTGAACTTTACGGAATCCAGACCCTTATCTGTATCGATGAACTCAATACCCTCTCTGCATCCTTCAAAACTATTCTGAAAGACTTCCTAGCCAAAAGCTGTCTCTGTTCTTGCTCAATACCAGGATAAACTATATCCCTAAAGGTGAACAAATACCTATTCACACTTTACATCTATGTACTCTCCGTTTTTCACTCACTTTCTTACTTCTAGCAATTTTTCTTCCCTGGCTTACTCTCTAAATATACCATAATAGGTTCATAGGCTTCATAGGTAGGTATGAGGCTATTGTCCCAAGGGCCTAAGTAAGCCTAGCCAACAAGATTCCCTGGCTTACGCCACCCATGAAAGTTTTTTTTCCTGTGCCCCTGTCGAGCAGAGCCACAGAAGTGATCCCAGGGTGTATTTCCTATTTCCCATCCACTTATCAAGATTTGTCTTGAAGAGTGCTAATGAGGAACTTTGCTTGACATACATGGATAGCTTGTACCAGAGTATGGGAAGTCTCTGGGACAGGAATATATCCCTCCAGCATGTCCTGTTTATTGTGATGACAAGGTTTAGGACCCTAGAGCATGTAGCTCGGAGGGATTGGGATTTCTTTAGGTGCAGCATGTCCAACAGCTCTGGGTTTGACATAACTTTTCAGAGTGCAGACAGCCAGAAAGAACACTCGATGCTTCTTTCATTAATTTATTGACAAGGACAGAATAAAAAGTCACATCCAAAACACCGTGACTTGTAGCGATGTACAAAAATAAACGCTTTTCATTCAACAACAAATATCATGCGTTTTCGTCCCAAACAAATGGACTTCATCAAATAAAAATTCATGATTCGTTGAACCTTTATATACATTCATTCATTTAATTAGACCAATTAAACTTTGAATAAAACTTTTGAATGAACTAATCAAGCATTCCCTACCCTCATGAATATTAATGAGAATGAACTAAAGTGCTTCAGAATTAGACACCAAATTACTACTAGTGACATAAAAATACATAGACACATTGATGTTATATAAAAATCTAATTTCTAATAAAATATTTCATAAGCCCTGTGTTTTATAAATATTAATAAAAGTTTTGATTTAAAAAGTATATACATAAATAAAACCTGAGAACTACCCCCTCTTGTGTTGAAAACTCATATTACTTTTATATTTTGTTTGCTCTTAGCTTTAATAAGGGTACAATACTTAAAAAATCATTCAGGCCAGGCTTTTTCCCCGCTTCTAAATACACCTGCCACCACAACTCTCTACTTTCTAAAATGTCTTGTTGAGTGTTTTCCACTGGTGCTTTTCTTTTTTTTGACATAACTTTATATATTAGGCAGAGATCACCTCAGAGTAGGTGATATGCTATGGAATAAAGCTGGAGTTTTTTGAGACGGTCAGTGTAGGGCATCTATTTGAGGCCAGTAATCCTCTTTGTGAGGTACTTCTGTGGCCTTTCCAGCTGCTGCAGATGTCTTGTGAGGTACATTCCAAAAGGAGCATTGTACTCTATAATGGGTCTAATGAGTGTCGAATAGAGGGGAACAATGACTTCTTTTTACCTAGATGAGAATCCTTTCATGATGAGGTGTGCCATGTAGAAGGATTTCCTGACTATCATGGCAATGTGATTATCAAAGGAGAGACTAAGAGACTACTGTCCACCTGGGTCCCAAGGTCTCTTATCACACATTCGGCGTTAAGTAGACTGCTGCCTATGTGGTAGTTCATGGGTACAGAGTTTTTGCCAAAGGGATGACAATGCACTTTTTGGCATTGAGCTTGAGGCCATGGCTCTGACACCATGCATCTGTCTCAGTGAGGTCCTTCTGTTGGATGTCCACATCATTTGGGGACTCGACTATGGCTCCTAGTTTGCAGTCATCTGTGAACTTCTTTAGCCAAAGGACTTCTGTGTTTGCTTGTACTTCAGAGAAGTAGATACCAAACAGGAGCGGTCCCAGGACTGAACCCTGTGGTACTCCACTTGTCATTGGTTTGAAGTCAGATTTGGAGTCTGCAACTTTTACAGTGTGGGTTCTGTCAGTGAGCCAATTGGCAACCAATGTTCTGACATAAGGATTTATATCTAGTTTAGTGAGTTTATCTATAATTCCAGAAAGGGGGATTGTATCGAAAGCTTTGACGAGGTCAAGATAGGCTGTGTGAACCACCTTACTCTTGTCTACAGCTCTATTGACTGCTGCAAAGAAGTTGATCAGGTTCAGGAGGCATGAGTTTGGAGGTTACCAATGTCTTTGTTTATGAGTTCCATGATGATACGTTCCATGGCCTTAGAGACCAGGCTCATCAGGCTAATAGGGCGGTAGTTCCCAGGATCAGTGGTGGCTCCCCCTTTGTGGAGTGGGATAACTGTTGCTGTGTACCATTCGGTAGGCACAAAGCCTGATGTGAGGCTATGATTGAACATGGTGCTTAGGTGGGGAGCCAGTTCATTCTGAAGTTCATGTAAAATGCAGCCTGGGATGTTATCCGGTCCCATGGATGCTGTGTTTTTGGCTTTAGAGAATGCAGCCTTTACCTGCGTAGTTGTGATTACAGGGACTCTGCATTCTTCCTGTATAGATATGGGCCCTTTAGGGGTTGAGAGGGGGGTAAAGTTAGCACTGAACCTATCTGCCAGGTTGTTGGCAATATCAGTTGGTTCTGTAATTTTTGTGCTGTTGTGCTGTAACTCAGAGCAGATCTGGGTGCTGCCACTGAGATTCCTGACATAGCTATAGAATGCTTTAACATTGTCCTTAGAATCAGTGGCAATTTTGTTTTTGTAGCTAGCTTTGGAGGATATTATAAGTGATCTTAGCTTCTTACTGAGGCTGACCAGGGAGCTCCTCCACTCATGGGACTTTTGCATCAGTTTCTTCCTTCTGTTGTAGAATTTGTTTATGGGAGGGGACCACCAGATTGGCTTCCTTTTTTTGGAGGATAACATCTTGGTTCTGTTTGGGATAGCACGATCCATGCACTTGTGTAAGTGCTTATAGAGTGCATTTCTGTAGGATTCAGCAGTCATAACTGTATTGTCCATCTGTATAGGAGTCATGAAGTTCTCCACTTCTGTCTTAAGAAGCATGAAGTTGGCTTTGGAGAAATTCTTTATCATGGTTTCCTTAATGGGGGGGTGGGGGTGGGATGTGGATATCTAGGGTGATTAGCTTATGGTCGGATCTGACGAACGAGGAGTTGACTTCAGGTGTGAAACCCCTATCACTCATGTTGGTAATGACTAGGTCTAGGATATTGTTGCCCCTGGTGGGGGTGTGGATAAGTTGATCCAGTGCATTGGAATTTATGAATTCCAGAAAGCGTTGAGCAAAGCAGTTGGTACATGAGTAGTTTTCTCAGTTAATGGTGGAGTAGTTGAATTGCCCCTTATTAGGGTGTTTGGTTGAACCCTAATATTTTCCAGTATATCAAGAAAAGAGGAGTGGGAATCCTGAGGCATGGTGGGGGATCTGTAGCAAGCTACAATTTGGATTGCAGTTTTGCCCAGAGTTAGTTGCACTTGGATAAACTCGGATGCATTATGCTGAGCAACTAGGCTGGAGGTGTGGATATCCTTAATGAATATGGACACATCTCCACCTTTGGTGTTCTGGTCCAGTTTGGCATGAGTTATAGCCTGTATAGCCGGCCTTAGGTATAGGCCAACTAGGCGGCCGCCTAGGGCGCTGGTCTAGCAGGGGTACTTTTCCAGTATTTATTTGTTGTAGGTAGACCAGAATGGGGGCACCATGTGGTGTGGTGGGGGCGTCCTGGAACCCTTTTGCCTAGGGCACCAGTTGGCCTAAGGCTGCTCCTGATAGCCTGGTAATGCAGGGGTGCACAATGGAGCCTTGAACCAGGTCTCAGTCACTACACAGATATCGATGTTCTCCATTTTAAGGAGTGCCTTGAGGGAGTGCATTTTGAGATCTAAACTTCTAGCATTGAGTAGCATTACCCTCAGTTTTTGCTTGCCTGTTCCTGTTACGGTGGTGAATGTGTCATTTGTACCTTGCCTAAAAAAGGCACTATAGGGGTGGCAAGAGCCTTAGCCAGTATCTGGAATCCCAGGGGTGACAGGTGCAGGCCATCTCTGGCAAAGCATCGTGGTCTGTTGACCATGTCGTCCCAGGTAGACAGATACTGGACCCCCTTAGAATGACACCAGAAGCTTAGCCAATTGTTGAGGTCAGTCATTTTGTCCTTCTACTGCGGTATCGTTCTGGGCAATGGCAGGATATTATTCATGGCTAGGGTCATACCTGCCTGGGCTACAAGATCGGAGAGCTTTTCCTTGTCTCTTTTCATGTAGTCCAGGGAGGTACGTCTCAGTCTGCTTTTCTCTCACTTTGTATTGCAATTTTTATCTGTATTATACTAACTTACCTTTACTTTCTCTATAAACTGGGTAAAATTTCTCTGTTAAATCATTGTCATATAATCTGTCTGTATCTATTCTTAACTAATGTTTTCATATTTTGTCTAATATGGTATAATTATTTAAATTGTAGTTGAGTTTGTATCATGTTTAAAGACTGTAAAATTATTGTTGTTAAAATGTTTATACTACTTTGGAGCTTTTCTCCCGGGCCTACACTGAAAATGGGCTCCTACTCAGTTAGACTTTCCTCAGAATCAAATGTGAATAAGTAATTAAATAAATAAAAATCCCTTTCTGAGTTGGCTAGGGTTACTATTATATCATCTGGTCTTCTAATCCTAAATGTCTTAATTCTATAGTTAAGGGCTCCAAATACATACATAATAAAGGGGTATATAGGATAGCCCTGCCTTGTTTCTCTGGTCAAGGTTAAATCTCTCGATAACCTGGCCTTTTCTTCACTCTGGCTGTGCAGCCCATATTTATGGACCTAAGTAAATCTAGCCAATCCTGCTGCAAGACCATTTGCTTTAACACTTCAAAAAAAATATGCTCATTCTACATAATTTAAAGTTTTTTTTTTTGCATCCATGCTTACTAGCATAACTGTAACGTGCTTCTTGTATTAATCCACTATCACTAATATCCTTACAATGTTTTCAGTCATATTTTTTCCTTCTCTGAATCCACATTGGTCTTTGTGTATAATACTTGGCAAAATATTTTAGATGATTATATCAAATAATTATGAATACCTTATAATCATGGTTTAATATTGTTGTTGGCCTATACAAGGATGGGAGCTGTGTCCCAAAGAAATATAAACATGTTGCATTCTTGTTCAAGAAGGAAGGTAGTTGGGATCAGGAGATGGACCACTGGATGGTTGCAGGAGTTATAGTACTGCAGGTTTTGTACAGGATTGTGGTGATGAAAACAGCAGTGCCCAAAAGGATAAGACTGCAAATAGAAGGGACAGAAAGGAGCTTTCTCCACAAAGTTGATAAGCTCATTCTATGAGACAGAATAAGGAACAAGGGAATCTGAGCAGACCTCAAAATGCAGGCATTGGTCAAGCATATCAAGAATAGTGATTTCAGGCATTTTAGGCACATAGCAAGGATGTCCCCTGGATGTCTCCCAGAAGGGGTATACTAGGTACAGTCCACTTGGAAGTTGCCTTGAGGGACTGACTCTCAGCTTGAGTGCAAACATCTGGGGATCTCACAGAATGAGCTAGAGAGTATCGATGGGGATGGGAATCTTCTCTGCTCAGTTTGCTACAACCCAAATCCTCATCAGGATACGTGATTTAGAAAATGGATGGATGGTGTTCATAAAGATTACAGGAAGTTTTTTTCCTGCTTCTTGCCCTAATAAATGTTTGACCACTTGTGATGTGCCTATTTCCTATTACTCTGAATGTGGGTGATTGCTTATAGTGAGCACTAAGTCGCTTGTTGTTTTACCTTTTCTTCAGATAGTAATAGGTATCCAGCTCAAAACAAAGCATCTGTGGGGGGACTACCAGTCCTTGTTGATTTTAGTATTAATTGTGGAAAGCTATAAAGATTAATTTATGGATAGGAATGTGGGTCTTCATGACTGCACCAGTCAGTGTTAATTACTATTATCTAGCACAATTGGCTTTGATTTGTTACTGTCAAGTGTTCACCTTGTTGCACCTTCTGTAATGAGTTATGAGTATTCTGGTGGAATTTACATTCAAGCTATTCCAGACATTTGACAATGCTGATGAGAATTTTAACAACAGCAGTTTCCCTACCTCATTTCTTAAGAGGGTTCAATAGTAGAAATTCCAAGTATGGTTACCCTACTTGCATTTTTATCTTAAAAGTTTTCAGAAATACTTGATTATTGAAAATCTTTCAGGAATCAGATGTAAGCAACATCTAGGAAATTGTATAACACTACACTTGGGTATGCAGAATATACAAATCAAAATCCAACAGTAACATTGTTGTTGTGTCTTTCAGCTTTTACCGGGTAGGGGTCGCCACAGTGGAACTCCAGTCTGCTAATGATTGGCAGTAAATTTTTACATGCCGAGTTGCTGGCCCTGACGCACAACCTTCAACGAAGGTACACCCATTCGCACATGTCTCCACACAGAAGACGCTCTAGCTGAGAATCAAACAAGACAACGTCTTACTGTGAGGCGCCAATGCTACCGTTATAATTTGAAAAATTAATACAAATTTATTTCAATGATAATAAAATTAATATTTTTGCTGTCATCGTATCGTATTGCACAGTAAAAATAAACCAGACTTCATGAAAATATTTTTAATTTGGCTCTGCAAATGTATTATGTTTTATCAGAACTTATAAAATAGAAATTCAATTTAAATGTGATAATAAAGTTTTACACTCATCAATTTGGGACAGATATAACTCTTTATAATTATACCAGATATGGTATGGAACTCTGCACTGAAAAGCATTTCATTTCCTAAGTTACTTACACTCGGTTTAAGATTTAGTTTAATGTTAACATGACCCCTAATAAACTGACTTCATATTATCCTGGAATACACCCCAACTTTTTAAGAAGGATGAGGCTGCCCTTCTGTGCATTGTTTTAGATTTGCCAGTCAGTCATGTTATACAGAATTTTATTTTCATAAATTGAATTCTTAACTATCACAGATTGCCAAAAGACAATTCTGGGAGTCTTTCATAACAGATAATAAAACAGACTTAGCCATGTCTTAAATACTACATTAACAAATTATGGTTACACTTTCAAGAAAAGTCAATGCCTCACTGTATGAACACAACAAAAAAATGTAATGGGTTTGACGTCAACTTCAGCATTTAAAAGCAGTTCAGAATACGTTGTATCAAGGTGGAAAATTCCAGATTTAGATCATAGGTTCATAGGTGCGTACTAGGCTAATGGCTCTGGAGCCTTTACAAGCCTAGCTCATAGTAGTGCCCTGGCATTGTGCTGCCCAATGTATGCAACTTTAGCCAAGTTTTACAGTGGGAAAAAAAGGTCAAGTTGTCCATGATCAGTTAATGAATAGAAGTCATTTGCTTTGCTGTACAAATACATTTCAGCTGTAGTAGTTTTATAGTCATGCATTTTTAGTCTATAAATCCTTACTGGGATCCATTAGATCTTGATTATGAAACCAGGTTCTGGGATTTAAATGTTCATCTCCTCACAAGTTTTCACGGTCTAACTTTCTTTTGAGTTTTCCAAACATTTGGAGATTTTTGTTCAAATGATTGACAACAATTATATTCTGAGTTTGTTTGCAACTATTTTAGCAGTATATGTTTCAACCTTAAACATAATGAAGTTGACCAGCTCTTAACATGTTAGCTGTTAAGACCAGCTGGAGATTTTAGCACGTTTGGCTTAAGCTATATTTATAGAGATGTTAAAAGAAAAAAAGGTGCATTTATTTAAGGAGCAAAGGGAAGGAGATAATGTAAAATACTGAAAAAAGTAGTATGAGTACATACCATTCGACTGGGATGATTTGTCTGATTTCAGGTTGTATTATTACTTTATTAGTTAAGCTGTTACAGCTGCTTGGAGAAGCTAGAAGTGGAAACAGTAATCTTAACTAGCTGCCAGAAGTGTTAATATAGGCGATGAGGAAGATGCCTTAGACATATGTGTGTGTGTGTGTGTGTGTGTGTGTGTGTGTGTGTGTGTGTGTGTGTGTGTGTGTGTGTGTGTGTGTGTGTGTGTGTGCGTGTGTGTGCGTGTGTGTGTGTGTGTGTGTGTGTGTGTGTGTGTGTGTGTGTGTGTGTGTGTGTGTGTGTGTGTGTGTGTGTGTGTGCTTATATGCGTGCATGTGGTGTAAACATGCAGAGAGAGATAAAGCAGGAAAGGAAATAGGCAGAGGTGATTATTGTTAATTTGATCTGATAATGATTATACTGCAGAAGATACAGAAAGAATGCAAGAGTATTTGCAATATAAATGCAATAAAGTCTCTGCGGTGGATGGATTAGGGGATGGGAATAACAGGACCCAGAAGTGTGCTGCTAACTTCAGCAGGAGTCATTCATTCAGCTCAGGCAGGATACCAACAAACCAAAACTGTCTTGAAGACCTAATTGTTATCAGTAAAAAGTTAACCCCAGCAAGGGAAGAGAAGGATTAATAACACTATTAGAAGAGATTGTTGGAAGGATGAAAGATAGGGAGAACTGGGAAAGAAGGAATATAGTGTTTATGCTAAAATAAAGCAGGTAAATAATATTTCATATCGGTCAGAAATAGTAAATAAACAATGGTCGGTATGATAAACAGTAATATAAGTCAAGTAAACATGTAACAGCCACTATAAAGTGACAGAAGAGAATATGGTAAAAAATAATATGGATGGGATAAGGAATTTATCTAGTAAGAAAGGGAAACAATGCTGAGATGTACCGGTCTTGCTTTAACACATGCATAAGACACTAGCTCGGTCAGACTGTACTTGGTCTCACATGACCGAGGAGGACTGGAAACAAGTCAGTGGCTTCTTAAGTCCTAGGACTCAAATCAACAAAAGCACTTCAGTATTAAAGTGATGGCTATAAGATGAAGGCACTGAATATAAAATAGGGATAAGAAGGTGAAAAGCAGGACAAGAACAGGAGGCAGAGTTGGTACTTCACATGTTTCAATGTAATTTCAGGTTCAGAAGGCAAGATTTCAGGACTGACTGAATGGAAATGGAACTCTTTGATGCTAACAAATCACCTATATACTCATTAAACGTAACTCTTAGCTGAAATGCAGGCTCAGACACAATTGTTTACAGTATCTGTTTTTTACATTCAATTATTTTTGATTGTGCATGGCTAACAATGTGTTCATTAATAAAATAACAAGGATAAGTGTTATTCCAAAGCATTTACATTCTCAAGTGCAGGAAAATGTTTTTCTGCATGACACATGTCCTCCCTTCTCCAGGTACTGTTGGAATATCATATCTGTAGTGATAAATGGGAAGGTTTAACACTAGATTTACCATAGAATACAAAGGTATTTCAAAACTTGTCTCTTTGTATTTCTTAAATCCAATACTCGTGTACAATTTTTGGGCTGCTACTCGCACTACACTGGTGTCTAGAACTAGAGCTTTATAACCATGTTGCCGCCCAAAGTCAATGACTGTGCTGCATAGTACTTTGCCGATTCCTCTGCCCCTGTAGGTTTTTAATACAGACATACGTCGGAGGTCCAGATGTTCTTTTGTTTCTGATGCTGGGCAACAGCCAACTATACCAACGATACATCCATCTGACTCTGCTACCCAGAAACAAGAATTGTGACTCTCCAGGTAGGACTGACGAATATACTTCATGTCAGAATTGAGGCTGCTTAGAATACACTGGTCACATGCATCAAAAACTCGATGTCGGAGAAACACCACTAACAGCAAAACTCCCAGTACAGCCAGGAGGAACGAACTTGTACTGAGAAACAAGATACAGACTACAAAGAAGAGTCCCAGTAAGCAAGGTGTTTTTTTGAGCATGTACACTACGTTTGCAGAGTGGGCCTCACTCATTCCAGCAGTGAAGATATCCCTCACAGTTTCATAGTCTGAATCCTCATACCTTCTGATGTTACAGGATGCCATAGCACTCTTGATGGAGAAACGCCTTAAGAAAATGAAATTATACTCAAGTCAGATTGAACACATTCAAAAACATACATGTTACTGTTGTGTTTAGCTAGTTATGCCTACCTGAAAAATGTTAAATGACCTTCCTCACAGAACATTTCATTTTCCAGACTGTAAAAATACCTGCTTATATTGTTTGTTGGGATAAACTACATATCTATAATGCCATATACAGTGTTAGATAAAAGGGCAACAACCGGATACAAGTTCTATATTGTATTCTGTGCAACATTCTTAAAGGCGGAATCAGACAATGAAATACAACAAACATGGGTTGGGTGATGGGAAAAGAAAAATGAATAAAGGCTGGGCAAACAAAATGTTACTGACAGTATGTGTGTAGCTTGAATGGTAACTGAGATCTTGTTAGTTGTTTATAAAACATTATAAAATTCTATTTACTGTGTTCATTGTGATTTATAAAAATACAGTTTAAGGCCTAGAATGTAATGAACAGTACCACTGTAAAGATTTGTTTGTGTTGCCATTTAAATTCCCGTAGTAAACCTTATGGCTGCAGAGATACGAACATTTGTTCGTAATGTGAGGACAAAAACTGTCTTTGTTAAAAAGCTAATGTAGCTATCAATGGAAGTTAAGAGTGCAAGCCTGCAAAGTTCCATTGGAGTGAATGAGTTAAAAACATACAACTGAACAATTTATTTTTTATTTTATTTTATTTTACATTTGTTAACCGGGAAACATCCAACTGGACCAGGTCCATTTTCAGTGGATGCCCAGGGAGAAAAGCTGCATGTTTGACAAGAAGAATAACAAGTAAAAATAAACAAAAAATAAGCAGTACAGTAAACTGTAGGACAAGTAAATAATAAGCAAAAAATACATATGAAAGAATCTAGCATAGTACTTCATATAGGGTTACATGAGAATAGCAGTATCTTACAATATCTGTAAACAAAATATTACAAGAGAAGGTAGAGACTACATTTGCTATTAATAGATTGTTTATGTTTTCTAGTAAGTTTACCGAGAAAGAGGTAAAAGGCCAGTGTGGCTCGATAGGGAGTGAGTGTATGTAAGTGTGGAAGTGCTAGTGAAAAATAATATTAAGATTGTTGTAGAGGAGGAGTGTGGATATAATAATTTTCAAGTAATACATGGACAGAGCCAGTTTTTCCCCCCGAGATGTGGTTTTAATAGTTTTTTTAAGTTATAGTTTGTTGTTGTTGAGGATATATTAGAAGGAAGGTTGTTGCATTTTTTAGCTGTAATGTGGGAGAAAAGGGCTTTGCTAGCAGTGTTGTTTGCAGATGTGATACTTAGGAGAGGTTTGTTTGATGAGCGGAGAGTGCGACTAGGAGAGTAGGAGGTTAGTAGCTGTTGTAGGGCTGGAGTTTTCTCTGGGTAGTTTATGATGTTGTAGGCATAAGTAAGATGTAAGTAAGATAGTAGGTGAGGGAATTCTAGCCATTGTAATTGTTTTAGTACTTGGCAGTGATGTGTTCTGAAAGGGGAGTTGTTAGTAAACTTGGCTATTTTATTATAACATGACTCTAGTTTGTCCAGAAGAGATTTTTTGATATGTGTCAATATTGGAGCAGTGTATATAAGTGTTGATAGGAGGTGAGTTTGTGCTAGAGTGAGTCTTGCTCTGTCTGTGAGGAAGTTTTTGTGTCTATAAAGGGTTCCCGTTTTTTTATGAACTTTCTGGATAGTTTGAGCTACGTGCAAATCAAAGGATAGGTTGTTGTCTATTTCTATCCCTAGGAGCTTTGTATGGGTGCATGGGGAAATGATAGTTCCGTTTTTAGATAAGATGGAAAAATCATTGGGAGTAGAAGTTTTGTTTTGTTGGGGTTTAGGATAAGTTGGATGTCTGCGATCCAAGTTTCTACAGAAGAGAATGATTCTTGGGCTTGTTCTAGCAAGATGTTGATAGATGGGGCTGTGCAGATGGGTGTCGAATCATCTGCGTACTGTGTTAGTGAGGCTTGTTTTGAGGCGGTATGTAAGTTGTTAGTAAAAATAGAGAACATAAGTGGGCCTAATATTGAGACTTGTGGTACTCCTATGGAGTTAGGGAGAGGGGGGATAGTTGATTTTGCCATTGCACAGATTTTTTCCTATCTGATAAATAACTTTTGAACCAGGGGATAGTGGAGGAAGCAAAGGATAGTGAGTGGAGGGTATCCAATAGTTTTGGATGTGAGACCATGCCAAATGCCTTTGACAGGTCCAAGAAGATTGCAGATACATAGTTATTGTTGTTTCTCTGACTGTTAATTTGATTGATAAAGGAGAGAAGGGCAGAAGTTGTACTATGGTGAGGTCAGAAACCATGTTGGGTGTGGGAGAGAAGATTGTTTGTTTTCAGGTATTGCATGGTTTGGTAATGTATGCATTTCTCTAAGAGCTTGGATGGGGGGATAGTATAGCTATAGGCCAATAATTGGAAAAGTCATAAGATTTTCCACCTTTATGTAGAGGTATAATGTCGGATATTTTCCATAGTTGAGGTACATATGCTTCTTGGATGGATCTGTTTATTAGGATTGACACTGGGTAGGATAGGGAGTCCGCTGCGATTTTTAGGAATTTTGCAGGTATTCTGTCTGCTGCCAGAGCAGTGGGCTTTAGGATTTGAAGGAGTTGTTTAATTTTAGATGTAGGGACAGGTGAGAGAGAGAAAGATGGAAGATTAGTGATACTGGATGAGGGGGTTTCAGCAATTGTGGGTGATGAGTTGTTGGAGTTTTGTATTTGGTTGGACAGAGATTGGACTGAGTTTATGAAATAACAATTAAACTGGGAAGCTACATCATTGTTGTTTTCTATGGAGGTGGAAGGAGTGGGGGTAGTGATAGTGCCAGGTTTCAGAAGGGAGTTGATACTGTGCCAGAACTTTTGGGGGTTGTTTGGGTGTTTGTTTTGTAGATCTAAGAAGTAGTTTTGTTTGTCTAGTTTAGTATGTTCTTTAGCTAGGTTCCTGAGTTGATTATAGTTTTGTTTAGTTTGAGAGGTGTTTTCTTGTTTCCATTTCTTCCAGGCCTTATCTCTAGTTTTTAGTAGGGCCCTTGTGTCCCTACTTAATCAGGAAGCATAGCTAGTTTTTGTTTTGATTTTTCTTTCTGGTGCAATGGAGTTTAGAGCTGAAATGAATGTTTTAGTAAAGTATTATACTGCCTGATCAAGGTGAAGGGTTTTTAGAGGCTGCCAATTACATTGCTTTAGTATGCTATTTAGACTGTCTGAGGTACAGTTCTGATCATCTCTGATTAACCTAGAGGTAATGGGTTTTTGACTTGTTGTATTTTTTCTTAGGAGAAAAGTGGGCATATGGTTGCTGAGTATATCTTGTAAACATCCAGGGAGCATAGCTAGTTTTTGTTTTGATTTTTCTTTCTGGTGCAATGGAGTTTAGAACTGAAATGAATGTTTTATTAAAGTATTCTACTGCCTGATCAAGGTGAAGGGTTTTAGAGCCTACCAATTACATTGCTTTAGTATGCTATTTAGGCTGTCTGAGGTACAGTTTCGATCATCTCTGATTAGCCTATAGGTAATGGGTTTTTGACTTATATTTTTTCTTAGGAGAAAAGTGGGCATATGGTCGCTGAGTGTATCTGGTAAACATCCAGTCTGATAGTGATGTTTAGGGTTATTGACTAGTGTCCAGTCTATAATGGTTTGTTTTTGGTTTCTTTTATCAATTCTGGTAGGTTCCAGAATTAGTTGGCTGAAACCATAGAGGTTTATTTGGTTGGTTGGGTTACTAGAGCTGCAAGCTACCCAGTCAGTATTAAGGTCTCTTAGTAAGATAGTTTCTTGAGGGGAATTCAGATTTAGCCAATGAAGAATTTCTTATATGACTGGTGAGTTATTTCCGGGAGGGATATAGCAGCATAGGATGTTAATTGTTTTATTTTCATTTAAAGATAGGTTAGAGGCTATGATTTCAGCATTAGGAAAAAGTAGGTAGAGGGGTATGAAATGGCTTTAGATTTATTTCATTTTTAAACAGTATTGCTACTCCACCACCTTTCTTATTAGTTCTATCTTGCCTTATGATGTTATAGCCTGGTGGTAGGATTTCTTCACTAGAGATATGTGGTTTTAGCCAGGACTCAGTAATAGTTAGAATAACAGGAGAGTAGTGAGTAATAAAGGCATGCAGTTCTTGGAGTTTGTTGGAAATACTTCTAGTGTTGATGTTAATTATTAGTAAATCAGTTTGACATTTCTTGGGGAGATCATAGGAAGAGGGTCCTGGGTTTGGGTGAATGTCACCAGCTATAAGGAGTATTATCTTGATTTTGAAAAGGTGTTTGATGGCTTGGCTTAGTGTAGAGAGGGATATATAAGCTGCTTTTGTATTGATGGTTGAAAGTCTGTTGGACTTTGGGGTGTGTAGGATAATACTAGTGTTAAATAGTGTTGGACAGACTTGAAAATGTATGTGGGGGTATTTAGAATTTATAGTTTGTGTTGTATGGAAGGAGGTATTGTCTAGGGGAATGCATGTTTGAATGGATGTGTTGTATGATAGGGAAATTAGGGCTAGCAGGAGTGAGGGTAAAAGAATTTGCATTGTGATGTAATTTGGAATGGTAGACGTGGTATAGTTGTGAGGTGGGGTTGGAGTGTGGTTTGTGAGAGGTGTTAATCGATTGGAGCAGATTATTGGTGCAGGACCTGAGTCAGGTGATTATGGATAAGTATAAGTGTAGTTGTAGTGGGGGTGGGTGGGAATTGGGGGTAGGGTAGGAGAGTGGAGTGAGGCTGCAGGGCGAATGGAGCGGGGACAGAACAAGCAGAGGTGAGCGCCAAAAAAGTATCAGTGGTTGCAGGTAATAGCTGTGCACTAACAGCAAGATAGTGTCTATAAGTGGTAATTTAGTTAATAAACTTTAAAGGCTAAAGTTTAGGGATGTTTCTTAGGGTGAAGTCTAAAAGCAGACAGGGTAAGAAGGTAGACCTGGAAAGGCCACTAAAAGATTAGTTTGGATTGGAAGCCTTTAGAGAGCTATGTAGGTGAGGCTATTTGGAAGGATTTGTGGTTGATTGCTGCCACCTACTGTAAAAGCTAGGGAACCCTGCGAGTGTGTACGCTGTTGGGCTTAAGCTAAAAATCACAGTTATATTTAGATTAGCTTGAGTAGGGAGTTATACAAAACTCCCCTTCCTAGAGGACCAGGTAATTAAACAAACAAACAGGAGCTTACATGCGCTTTAGTTTCACAGAGCACAATTTAGCTGGGAGACTAGGACCTCTATTTATATTGCTTTAGTTCTTATTGTCTAGTTTCTTTATTTCCCGATCACTGGGTTGCTTTCTTTCCTGGGCGGGTGGGAGTATAGATTGAGTTGACTAGAAAAAAAGAAGCAGAGAGCAGGGTAGCATTAGATTATGATGTGTACATAGTCAGTTTTAAGTTTAAAGAGTGTAGAAGGTGAGTGTGGTTGAGTGTGGGTGGATAAGAGAATAGAAATTGTGGCAGAAGATAAGTGTGGATGTGTGGTAGCAGGTAAGGAGGCTGAGAGTTTGCATGAGGTTGAGACAATATAGAAAGTAATCTAAAGGGCACTTGGATATAGGTGTTAAAGATACTAGAGTGTAAAAAATAAAGGAGCAGTACTAAGGACCTTCCCATTCAGTAAGTGGCATATGACATGCACAAATATTCAAAACAATACTGTTCATTTACAACAAACATATGAGGAAGCAGTGCAAAGGACCTTACATATAGTAATAATGGCAGATAAGATACATAATGAGACAATCAATACTTGTTCGTATTCAACATCAGAAATGCTATTTCAAAAGAAATCACTATAATCAGCATGAAGGATACATATAATGCAGGTATTCACAGTTAGATTCCCCTACAACATCAATATATCATTTCAAAGCTCACTATATATTAGCAGCAATAAGTCAGACCACACTGTTCAATTCAGTATTAAAATTGTTATGCCAATAACACTATAAAGTAGCAGGAAGGAAATGTATAATGCTGATATCCCCAGTCACATTCCCATTTAGCATCCAGAATTGTTATTTTGAAATCACTAAAAATAGCAGCAAGGGTGCATGTGATGCAGGTAGCCTTAGCTAGATTCCCGTGCGGGACAGAGTGGAACGCTTTTCTTAGGTGGATTTAGGCCTTAGCGTGGTGCATTGTGAATGTCGTAAAAATAATACAAATTATGAATTTCAACAGGTAATCGTGCAATTAACTCTATCTAGATTCCCTTGCTTGACAATATACAACACTTGCTCCACATTGCAGAGCCTACAGCACATTATAAATCAGCAGTGAGCAGACACACAGCATTGAGCAGATTATAAAACAAGAATATCAGTAAACACATTCAACAGCTTGGGTACAAAAACAAACAGATATTATGTAGCAGAGCACCTTACCACATACATACACAGGTGAGCGCCAAAAAGTATCAGTGGTTGCAGGTTACAAAACTCTCCTTCCTAGAGGAAACAAACAGGAGCCACAATTTAGCTGGGAGACTAGGACCTCCGTTTATATTGTTTTAGTTCCTATTGTCTAGTTTCTTTATTTCCCGATCACTGGGTTGCTTTCTTTCCTGGGCGGGTGGGGGTATAAATTGAGTTGACAGCGTACACACACTGCATTGGGAGTGGAATCTGTTCTAGTGGATGAATGGTCTTAGGGAACAAACAACAAAACATCTTCTAGTAACTCTGGGTGTAATTCTACATCAAAATCAAAGTACTTAACATGAAGAAGACCAGTTTACAGTTATGGAGTCCAGCAACAGTTCATTATTTTCATGAGTGCAGTCATCAGCTGTTACTGAAAAGTCAAGGAATGTTAACTACTGTAAAAATTCCTTTGTTATTCCCATGTATCGTCATGTGAACAGAACAGGACATAGACTTTTCTACATGTTGTTCACTCTCCCCCAGATTTACTGTTCTTCTGTGCAGGACTAACTTAGTCCTGCACGGAAGTGGCCGTTTAGGAGCAGGATGGCAGAGCGCCATGCATATTAATGAAGTAGGCTGCCTGAGCTCCTAATCTTAAACAGAGCGTGTAAGAGTGCAGGGGGCGTGTCTGTGAGCAGACCTTTCAGAATATACATGCCCCCGCAATAAAGAACAGCAGAAAGACCAAAGGAATGAGCGAGACCGCTCATAGGTGTCCACATATCCCCAGCAACATTCCCCCATGTGTACAACAGCAATAGTAAATACAAACAAATAAACAAACCTTTTTTTTTATTATGAAGCTGATTAAAGCTAACCGTAGGTGTGCGGGTGTGCCCATCGCTTAGCTACAGTTAATGCAGCTTAAATGGCTGAAGAGGATAACAAGGAAGATATATGCAAATGAAGCAGTATAGCAATAGTGTAGTGGGCAGAGCATTTGCCTTATGAGCAGGCATTCTGGGTTTGAGTCCCACTACAGCACATTCCATTTTCCATGTCAAATCATGTTATGACCTATATTTTAGCTGCATAACCTACTAAATAACATATATTTGTGAGCTGGAGTACTGCATTAAATGCACATGTAAGGTGTCAGTGTCATAATGTTGCAAAATCCAGAGATAAGCCTATGTGCTTCATACAGTACATGTACACAGGAATCATGGATACGAATGGAAGGTAAAATGTGTAATGAATGACAACTCCATATAGCTTTCAAATCCCCCACTTTCCCAACAACCATTAGATATTACTGTCTAAATCAGTGCAATTGTAAGCAGTAGTAATCATATTTAAGAACTAGTAAGTGAGTTTAAGCTCGTTTGCATGGGGGTAAGCAATGCGGACCCAGGTTAAGCAATTTTGAAGCTAATACTCTGTAAGCATATGTAACCTGAGGTTAGCATTTCTTACTCTTGGGCAAACCTGCGCAAACCCACTTACAACTGCTCAAAAGTGCCTTGCTCACTCTGTATCCAACGGACCTTGTTCTGCCCAGCAACAAACAGCCTTGCAGGTCTTGAACCCATGACCCTATACATTATAGTCAGAGTAGTTAACCACCAAACCATCACAGCAGTACAGATGGATGGGGTATCACCAAACAAATCCTCACTATAGTAAAATCAAACTGAACCTGTGAAAGGAATCAGTATACAGTCATATGTTCTATAACCCACTACATAACATAAGTATGTGAACTGGAGTACAGCACTAAGCCCAGATGTCGTGTAATTGTAATAGACCATTGACGTCCCCAGTAAAACACAAGGACCCCATACAGTGTACGTACACATGAATCATGGATACCAGGCATATATATAAGATGTATTGAATAATAAATCAATGCCAAAAAGAAAATATAATGCAAAGTCTAATGTAAGCAATGCTAAGCATTGCACAGGCCAGCTTAGGAGGTATAAGCAATGTGTAGGCCAGCTAAGTCATTGTGCCTAGTGGTATGCCCTTTTAAACAATGCCAACCTTAGGTAAGCAGGTTTGCCCCTAGCCAAGCCTTTTCAAAACCAGCCAATCATGGAAAAGTGCGGGAAATCAGCCCTAGTTAAGCAGGAATACATCTCATAACTGGTTGTAGCTTCTCCTTGCAGGCACAATGGAAGAAAGGGGAGAAGGTCTGCGCTTCCAGGTGCAGTGCTGGTGCATCCAAGAGTCCACAGTCATGGCAGGACTCCTTGTCAAAGACCATGAGCAGAAACTGCTGCAGGGCCAGTACCAGGGTTCCCAATATAAGGTGGAAGCCTGGGACCATCTCGCCCATGACCTCACCAGAGCCACTGGCATACCCTGAACTGGTGAGCAGGTCAGGCATCACTATGCCAACCTGAATGGCATAAGGGGGACCTCTTGGAGCAGTGGATCCAAGAGGCTTGAATGGCAGGGGCTGTACCAGCTGTATGTAAGTATCTCTCCACTATGTGTGTAATAATTGCCAGCTCATGTAGATCATGGATAGGTATGGCTAAATATTCCTCTTATGTTCTCCACAGCTGCAAGTGAGAGGGCTGCGAACCAGGAGGCCCATGGAAGTCACCTGAAGAGGTTGCGACGCAAAGCAGGTCAATAATACTCTTGCATGTGTTGCCATAGGAAATAAATCTAAAAGTATTAGTAAATGAATTGCCTGTATAAAACCTGTATTGTTTAAGGCAAGGACTGCATACACCGGAGAATATGGCAGGAAAAGTCTCATATAGTTTGTATGTAAATAAAAGCGTAATAGCCTGACAATAAAAGTCTAACCGCTGGACTGCATGTGTATACTCTAGTATCATATGGTAATGTAGTTTTGCAATCACGTTATAGTACTGTTGTATTAAGCACTGTTACCCACACTGTGCACCATAAATAGAATGTGGAGGAATACCTGTATATGACTGGTGTAATCCCCAGAGGCCATTTAGTACAACTGAGAGACACATAGAAAGAAAACATGGAAACAGCAGGCAGCAAAACCTGAATAGCACATGCAACTGAGAAATTAACTGTTGCATTTCTAGCACACACAGCCATGGTTCGAATCCTGGCAGTGGTAGTAGTCTGCATACAGAATCATACCCCACAACTGTGCAGATATGTCCAAAATGTCCAGTAAATTGGCAAGGGAAATCAGTGGGATGATCCCAGACATATAGGCAGCAAACAGGAAATACAACTGATTGGCACAACTCTATGAGAACAAAGCTGGCACACTAGCATCTCCCCAAAACCTTATGAGAGTAAGCAGCCACATATGTCCCATTTACATCCCCATGTTGTCAAGCTGTGGTCAGAGTGTGTACAGTAACAGAGTGAGATGTATGTGCATAATAGTAATGTGGAATCTGGTACTGTGTGTGGCAACATTCAGGTACCAACACTGTGCCCAGAAATACAAGAATGATACCCTGTACTGGTACTGTTTACTTTGGTATTGTATGGCATTATGACTGATACAGTTGCTCTGAATAATAAGGTATTACTCATCATTGTCACCCACACTGTCCTACAAAATATAACTGTCTAGGAAATCCTGTATAAGAGTGTTGTAATACAAGGTCAGAATGCAAAACCACATGAGAATTATAAGACAGAAAGCAGATAGGAGATATACAGCAATATCTATATAGCACACACAACTCTGATGGACAATGTTTATGTTGTAGCAGATACAGCCATGGTCTGAATCCTGGGAGTGGAAGTAGGCTGCATTACAGAATCATATCCCACAACTGTACAGATAAGACCAGAATGTCCAGTATATGGGCCCATATCTGCTGCCTGTCCCCCTGAGAAGTCTGTGGGATGATCCCATATGTTTACAGAGCAAACAGGGAATACAACTGATTGTCACACATCTATGAAAACAAAACTGACACTCTAGCAACTCCTGAAACTGTTATGAGAGTAATAAGCCGAGTATGTCCTATCTACACCCCCATGTTGTCAAGCTGTGACCAGAGTGTGTACAGTAACAGAGTGATATGTATGTGCCTAATACTAATGTGTAATCTGGTACTTTGTGTGGCAACATTCAGGTAGTGCTAACAATTTTATTTTACTTTTGTTGACCGGGATAGTCTAACTGGATATATGTCCATTTTCAGTAGAGTCCCGGGGAGATAAGCTCCAAGAGATTATCATATTACAAGCATTCTGGTAACAATTTGTTATACAGATAAATACTAGAAATTTCAACAGTTCAGAGAATTCCACAGTTTGTACAAATTTTGTTGAAAGCATTAGATAAGATATTATTGGCTTTATATGCAATATACTATACTGGTAACTAGTAACTAGTTGTTTTACAGAATATATACTTCAAATTTCAACAGTTCAAACAGTGTAACAGTTTGTACAAATCTTGTTGCAAGCCTTAGGTAAGCTATTTTTGACTTTATATACAGAAGACTTGAACTAGGTATGTTAAATTATCTCTATTAGGATAAGATATAACTTTGCCAAGGATATGCCTTGATAGACAAAGGTGCAGACAGAGCAGGCATAAGGTCTGTAGTGAGGGTAACAGGGATACAAGCTGAGATTAGTCTGGATTTGTACAGGGACATATCCAATGTGTTTTAAGGTAGTGTTTGAGATTGTGCTTAAAAAGTATAAAAGAAGACAGCAATGTTAGTTCATGAGGGAGTTGGTTCCAATATTTTCCAACTGCATTAGAGAACAGAGCATCTCTTGACATGTTGTTAGATTTACATGTTGATACAAGTAGTTTATTAGATGAGCATAAAGTCTTAAGGTTTTTATATTGGGTAATGATGTTAGAAAGTATTGTGGTAGGTTGGAAGAGGGTCTTGTGGGCAATGGTGGGTTGGTTAAAGTGAATTTGATTCTGAAGCTCTAACCAACCTAACTGTTTTAGGTTATAGCAGTGATGGGTCCTAAAGGGGGAAGCAGTAACAAATCTTGCAATGCTGTTGTATGAGTTGGCTAGTTTGTTAAGGTTATTTTTTGACAAGTTAGTATATATTGAAGAAGCATAGAGAAGTGTGGAGATAAGGTGGGAATGGGCAATAGTGGCTCTAGCTTGTGGGGTGAGGAAGGGTTTAATCCTATAAAGGGAGCCTAGTTTCCTGTTGATGTTTTTTATGGTATTGTTGATGTGGGTATCAGAGTTCAAGTTGTTATCCATGGTTACCCCTAGAAGTTTAGTTGTTGGATCAGGAGATATGAGTATACCATTATTGGATAATACTAAAAAATTCATTGGGAGTGACTTATGGGTAGGAGTGAAGAGGAGGAGTTTAGTTTTTTGGGGGTTCAAGAGCAGGCAGCATTGTAGAAACCAGTTTTCTGTTGTATTAAACATTTTCTGAGTTAGAGTCTGCAGTTGGGATTGAGAATTAGCTGAGCAGATTATTGCCGAATTATCTGCGTATTGTACACAGTTAGCTGGAGGAATCGCTAGGTTAAGGTCATTAATAAATAATGAGAAAAGAAGGGGGCCCAATATGGAGCCCTGAGGAACACCTAGGATGACAGGGAGATGAGATGATAGGTTGTTGTCCCATAGCACTACCTGTTGTCTATTATCCAAGTAGGACTGGAACCATTTTATAGTCATTGTCTCCAGAGAAAAGGATGTTAGTATATTAATAAGTAGATCATGGTTGACCATGTCAAATGCTTTTGAAAGGTCAATAAAGAGTGCTGAAGAGAGAAGATTGTTATTACGGTTATTACTGATGCAGTCAGTGAAGGATAGGAGTGTAGTTGTTGTACTGTGGTAAGGCTTGAAGCCATGTTGACATTTGGCCAGTAAATTGTTTTGAAGTAGGTGGTCTAGTAACTGTCTATGGATGCTCTTTTCCATTATTTTAGCTAAGGGGGAGAGTAGTGCTATTGGACGATAGTTAGAATATTCTATGGAGTTTCCACCCTTGTGTGAGGGGATAATGTGGGAGACTTTCCAGATGGTGGGAATAGTGCTTTCTTGTATGGTTCTATTTATCAACAGTGATACAGGATATGCTATGGCTTTGGCTGCCTTTTGCAGATATTCAGCTGGTAGCTGGTCAGCTGATGGGGTAGTAGGTTTTAGCTTGTACAAAAGGTTGCAGATGAGAGAAGTTGGGACAGGTAGCAGGTTAAGAGTTGGAAGAGAGTTAGTAGTTAAGATTGGAAGGGCAGAGCTATCGGCTTTTTGGATGGTGTCTGTGAAGAAGGTATTAAAAGCATTAGCAGTTTGCTTTGGATTGTTGGGATTTGCTCCTATAGGGGGTGGTGTTGTGGATTGGCCTGGTCTAAGTAGTCTGTTTATGCTAGCCCAGAACTTTTGTGGATTCTTTTGGTTGTTCTGTTGGAGGTTGCAGTAAAAGTTTTTTTTATCTTCAAGTATAGCTTTTTTTGTCTCGTTTCTTTTTTGCCTGAATTGTTGTTGGTCTATGGGGTTTTTAGTTGTTCTCCATTGTGCCCAGATTTTATTTCTGTGTTGAATTTTTTGCCTGGTTTCCTTTGTAAGCCATGGAGTGGGTTTAGATTTAATTTTGATGGAACACTTTGGTGCATGGTGGTCAAGGATTGTTAAGAATTTTGAGTTAAAGTAGTTAACTGCTTCATCAAGTGGGAGGTATTTTATGGATGACCAATCACATGCTTTTAGTTTAGCTTGGAAGTTATCAGGGTTAAAATTTCTGTTGCTTCTTATTGTTCTATATATGGTTGGGTTGTGTAGGCTATAACTTTGCCTGATTATGTAAATGAGAGAATGGTCACTTACATCGTCAGGGAGGGCCCCTGCATTGTAGAGTTGTTGGTGATTATTTATAGGAATCCAGTCTAGGATAGATTCTTTCTTGTTAGGTTTGTTAATTCTGGTTGGGGAGTTGATTGTTTGAGAGAAACTATGAAGGTTAATATGGGAAGTTGGTGTTTCAGTAGAGCAGTCCTTCCAGTTTATATTAAAGTCTCCAAGAATTATTGTCTCTTGGGGAATATTTGAGGAGAGCTCAGCAAGGATACCTTCCAGAGTGCTGGTGTTGTTACCAGGTGGCAAGTAGATACATATTATATTTATCGATTTGCTAGGATTAAGCTGAAGTTTAGTGCTAATGATTTCTACATTGTTTTGTGAAGGGGAACTGAAATCTAGTATTGATATTTGTAGCCCTTCTTTATAAAGAATAGCAACGCCCCCTCCTTTTTTTTGCTTTTCTTAAGATGTTGTAGCCAGGTGGAATGATTTCAACATCTTGCGTAGTGGGTTTTAGCCATGTTTCAAAGTATATCAAAGGAATGAACATCCAGGAGAGCATGGAGGTGGGCAATTTTATTATTTATGCTGTGAATATTGAGGTGGGCCATATAGAGTGAGTTGGGAGATTTAGATGGGATATTAGGGGAAGAGGGAACATGAGTTTGTGGTTATATGTTTACTTTATGACCTGGTCCTGGGTTAGGATGGATGTCTCCATCTAGTAAGGAAAGGTATAATAGTTTGTTTAAGGGACTGTGGAGGTTACAGTAATGGTGGAGAGGTTTTCTGGGTTTTAGATAGTTATATTTGATATGGGTTAGTCTGTGATATTTTGCAGGTAAATAGGTAGGTAGAGATGTTATATTTATGTGTTCTGGGGAGTTAGTTAGAGGTATAATACCTGTTTGCTTTTTCAGGAAATTTAGATGTAAATATTTTGACTGTTCATAAGATGTTAGCAGGTAGACTGCTTTTAGAGAAGGCAAGAGTGTAACAAAGACTAGGACCTTTCCCTGGAATTGGGAAGTTAGTGTTTGCATTGTGACTACTAAACTTTACTGGTGTTCTATTGGGGAGGAGTTTTACTAGGGATGGTTAGAGAGAGGCATGTGTAGTATGTTAATAAGGTGAATGTTGTGATTGATTTGGAGAGGTAGGGGGTGTGGTTAGGTTGTATAAGTTTAGGAGTACTGGGGGTGAGTGGGAATTGGGGGTAGGGTAGGGCAGCGGAGTGAGCCCGCAGGGCGAACAGAGTGGGTTGGAGCAGGTAAAGGAAGAAATTCCAGAGACAATCAATGAGCAGTAGACTCCTGAGGAGCCCTTGGTAGTTCCAGGTGAATGAAGTGTGATAGCTCAGCTGTTTGATTGCTAAGTGATAGTAGAGAGGAATAGGAGGACAAGAAGATAAGTATAGAGGGACAAGTTTAGGAGCAGTCAAGTACAATAAGGTAACTGAAAGGTAGTCTGGAATCCAATAGAGGGAAGTAGGGATAATAGAATACCACTCAGGCCTAGATTAGGGTGCCACCTAGTGGGCAATAGGTATAGTACAGCAAAACCCAAGTATACAGAGATAGCTAGAATAAAGGGCTCAAGTAATAGTTCCTAAGGAGAGAAGAGTAGTTACCTATTGGGTAGAGAGGGGGTATGGCTGCTGGGTACTTGCCTGGATGGTGTGATTACATACACCACTATGTTATTGAGAGCAGTAGAGTTTAACAATAGTTCTAGGGAAAAAAAACGTTGCTCCCACAGGTACGTCGGATACAAACACTGTGCCAAGAAATAAAAACCTTGATACCCTGTACTGGTACAGTTTACTCTGGTATTGTATGGAACTGAGTGTTGCAGTTGCTCTGAATAATAAAGTATCACTGATCACTGTCACCCACACTGTGCTATGTAATATAACTGTGTAGAAAAGCCTGTATATGTGTGTGGTAAGTCACTAAAGGTTGAGGTGGGCAATAGTCTAGATATGTCCCGGTTCACCTGCATGTGGTCAAGACATAGCCAGAGTCTGTGCAGAAAGCGATGGACAGCTATGTGCACAACCTCAACCTGGAATCTGGGAGTATGTGTAGAAACCGTTCGTTAGTGTAAACAAACATTTCCTCCACAGGTATACCAGGTAAGAGGTGTACACTGCAGATAAAACCAGTTCATGTGTAACGATGATGACAGCCATATCACTGTCCAAACTAAGGCTATAGGGTTGTGTAGTAATACTTGTAAAGTACAGATAACAGCATTGACTAGGAAATAAAGTGGACTACAGGGATATACTAGTTGTTAATTGACATCTTTCTCTCCCCTCACCATATCTTCAACAATAAACTACATTCCCACCTCAACCGGTATGTAATGACTTCACTGTTCTGATGGGACATATGACCTATTTGTTGATAATTATGTAAATCAGTTTCCATGCATGTGCTATATTGAAATATTCTAACATTGGTGGCATGGTGCCATCAATGTACCTGCATGCTGTTGTTATTACCACTGTGGCCCCATATATTAATGTGTACCATTTGCTATACAACTGTCCCATATCGGGTGTCTGGGTTAATGGGAATATCTATGCATGCTGTTATACCTAACCCTGGAATGTGTTGACTATTACTAACCCACGTATGTTGATAAAATTTAAATACTATAGCACATTTGGGAAGGCTGGTCCCAGTGTACCCACATGTCCCACCTCAGCTGGCCATGGCACCAGGCACCAGCATGTCTGAGGCCCAACCTGGGACCTCCTCGTCCTTTGGTCCTGCACCACCTTCGGGTGGAACCACCTCGGGGGATGGGGCTCGTCTCCCTGCCTGGGAGCGGGTGCGGATAGGAACCTGTCACCCATCGCCAGGTCTGGGTTGTGCTGCGTAGCAAGCTCAACCAGCAGTTTGGAGATCTGCTACGCCAGCTCGAGGGCTGTGTGTCACAACTAGAGGGTCAGCCTGGCTCTGCAACTCAGCAATCAGCACAGCCACCTTCAGGGCTGTGAAGGTGCAGTGGTGATTGCCTGTGGGTGGGGACCTCAGTCCCACTGTTTCCACTAGGGGCTCATGGGTTTCCCATTTCCCACCACCCCTACCCATCAAGGTGTTTACCCCATGTGTCATATACCACCCCTGTATGCATCTTGTTTGTCTTGTCTGTTAACCTACTCAACCTACCTCCCCAAATATACCTACTATCCCTTCCCAACATCCCACTCTCACCTGAAAAAAAAAAGGGCAATCTGTTCCACCCCAAAAAAAATCATGCCCCATACATAGCTGTCCATTTTGCACACGTGTCCACTGGACACATGTAATCTGGTCTAATTGGCATCACAACATATTATTGTTGTCCTCACCCCTCTCTCAGGGGTTTGAGTGTCCAAATCTACCTCCAAATTCAGTGTATATGCACAGATGTTGCTGTAGAAGAAATGGGCAGCTATGGACCTTCCCCACACCCTTCCTGCACATCCCCAGCTATTTTCCCTAATGTCTTTCCCTCTTTGTGCCCCTTTTTCACCAGTTTCCTATCAATCCTTTTTTCTTTTCTTTTAAAGAAATTAGTGCTGGGGTAAGCGGGAGTAAGCACTTTTAAGCAGCAGTAAGCAGGTTTAAGCCTGTTTGTGTGGGGGTAAGCAATGCCTTCACAGGTTAAGCAATTTAGAAGCTAATTGAGTATAAGAAACTGTAACCAGAAGTTAGCAGTGCTTACCTCCCCGCAAACCCACACAAACCTGCTTACAACTGTTTAAAAGTGCCTTAATCACTCTGTATCCAACAGCCCTTGTTCTGCCCAGCAACAAAAGAAACAGTGGACCGATGGCAGGAATGGCAGCATGACATACTCACAGAACACTGCAGAACAACCCCTGACAGAATGTCATATGTGCAAAGCCTGGTATGTTGGTGGAGGACCAAGGCTGGAACACAGGCCCATATGTATAAAACTGTTGTCATACACTAAGCAAGTCGCCAGTGTTACAGGATAGTCTGCAACATACCCTTAGTCAGGAATATGAAGTCAGAAACAGAAATGGATGCAGCCATGTACTGACAGCACTCAACACACACATTGCCAGTGATATATCTGACACATGACTGGTGTGGTGGGCAGACAAAACATAATAGGCACACCTCTGGCCATCAAGAGGATAGGCCCACAGTTGAGAGCTATGCAGACAGACTGCATTCCAAGTTAAACTAGTATGTACACACAAACCATGTAACACCAGTGCTACACAATGCATACAACAACTCTACTCACACTCCATCTGTAGTTGTAGGTAGCAAGTGG
The DNA here is from genome assembly GCF_019279795.1 of Protopterus annectens. Taxonomy (NCBI): domain Eukaryota; kingdom Metazoa; phylum Chordata; order Ceratodontiformes; family Protopteridae; genus Protopterus; species Protopterus annectens. The sequence continues at coordinate 1,875,373,514 of NC_056729.1, read as the reverse complement.
AGGACACTGATTGGTGCAGAGGCCATCACCTGATCATGTGCATCACCTACAAAATCCATGCTGCAATCTCTTCAAAGCAGCTCAATCCATTTACTGGAGAGAGACTGAGAGAGAGAGAGAGAGAGAGAGAGAGAGAGAGAGAGACAGAGAGAGACAGAGAGAGACGGGGGGGGGAGTGAAAGCCAAAGGCAAAGCCAAAGCTCACAAAAAAAGAAAACAAAACAAAAGAAAAAAAACAAATACATCCAGCAAACTATCCAGAACAGACATCATTCCAACAACAGGTATGTGAAGTATATATGCATGTAATTCAATGTAGTACTTGGTCCATAATAATGAGCTAGATGATGTGGAATGCTTTATATGTGCCATCAGGTGTTGTTGTAATGATGTTCAGCTGAACAACTGCTAAGGACAATAGAGTCCATTCCTGTAGGTAGTGGGCCCTACCCCTCAACTGTGCAGAGCAGCACTGACTGATAAGATGTAAGCCATCATAGTGTGTGTTGTGTAATGGGAAGTATGTATATTATGTAGCCAATAGTTGGAGGTGGAACTAATGCCATTATGATGGACACGTGGGATCCACAACCCACCCCTTGCAGGTACTCAGGTAAATCTGTATTGTCGCATGCAGGAATTCCATAGGTGTGTAATAGGGTTACCTGCAATCTGTCCCTACATATACCCCCCCATGTCAGACTGTGTCCATATGTGACACCTGTCTGTGTTGTAGCAAGGCAGAAAAGTGCAGCTGTGTAGGAAAGTGTTGTGAGATTGAGGACCTGATCTCTGAATGTACCCCACATATAGATATACATGTGTATGTATATATATATATATATATATATATATATATATATATATATATGTGTGTGTGTCCACATATATATACAGATACCCATAATGTGTAGACAAATATATGAGCACATATCTACATCACCTATATCTACACATATATAGATATATACCTATATGCACGTCTACATATATACAGACACACACACAAACATATATGTATGTAAATACATGTCCCCTATATTACTACCACATTGCTGCATGTGAGGAAACAGCACACATAGCAATACACACAGATATCTACAGCTGTCGGTGTGTGCAACATGGACAGGTATGTCACATGTGAACCCCTTGTTGGGACCACATTGCCCTTGTCTGTGAAGTATGGAATGGGAATATGGGGAAGTATGGCAGGTATATTTGTGGAGGTGGTCAGGGTTGGTAGATATAGAGGACAGGCTACAGGGGTGGTATGTGACACATGTGGTGGGTAAACACCCTGGATGGTGTGTGTGGTCTGTGATGTGGATGCCTCATGGGCCCCAATATGGACACAATGGGAACAAGCCTCCCACTCACTGCTACTCACAACAGCAGTCCACGTCCTGAAGGTGGCTGGCCTGGAGGCTGAGCAGAAGGAGCATGTTGGCCCTATGAATGTGTACTGGGTGCCTCAGAGTGATGTAGCACATCCCACATGTGTCTGTGGAGCCCACTACAGAACAGTCCCTGGACCTGACCTCAGGGGACAGGAACATGTCTGTGTGTGCCCTGGGGGGGAACAACATCCCCTAGGTTGGTTCCACCTGATGGTATTGCTGGACCAGTACATGAGGAGGCCCCAGGGTGGGACACACATGTGATGTGGCCGGGTAACGTGGGCAGATGGGTTTGGAGAGGTGGTTCTGCTGGGCAATAATACATATACATGCTACTGTGTCACTGTTATTGAACATATGTTGGTAGTAATAGGCTACACAATCCCGGAACATGTCCAACAGCATGCATAGGTATCTCCAATAACACAGAATGTCAGATGTGCAGCAATCACAAAGCAGCCATACCACAGGCATATATGGAACCATAGTGGCCCTGACAATGGCACACAGGTGAATAGTCTGTAACAGGCCAGCAACGATAGTGTCCACACAGGGAACATGGCTACAAACACATAGCACAAAGTGTGGTACAATACAATATCTGTCCCACTGGTAGGTAAGCTAAAGCCATACCTAATGAGTTGTGTGTACAGTTTGTTGTCGCTGATGTGGGGGGTGAGAGAGATGTGTATTAAAAACTGTGGTAACCTTACTGTATGAGTTGCACAGATGTGTTTCCATCTTTATGTCTTTCAGGCCAGATGTCACATGCATGGCTCCCATCATATACAGCTGCTGAAAATGAAGTAGTGCTTATCTATTTAATCCAGCACTATCCTGTCCTGTTTGACTGGGCCTTCCATGATCAGCAGGAGCAGACCGCCGTGTGGAATGACATAGTCCACAGGGTCAATAATGTCAGACTGCATAACCGCAGTTATGAGCAGGTCCAGCATCATTGTTCGGACCTGCTTCCCAATGCCCGTCAGCATGCTGCTGCAGTCCGGGGGGATCACCTCACCACAGGGGGGGCCATGCCATCCATCCCCTCCTGACAAGTGTGGAGGAGCTTCTGGCCAGCTTTGTGGCACCTGCCCATCCGGATATACACCAACTGCTAGACACCTTTGTGGAGCTGGGTGCCACCCACACACCAGCCAAGGGGCATGCAGGTAAGGCCATAGGGCACATCCATAGACCACTGTTGCATATACATCCACATCAGCATAGGTCGATCATGCATATCTCACATGTCAGATATATTTTGTTGCTGTACAGTAGTGATAAACAGATGTCCATATGTGGTAGCATTGTGGAAATGTACCATTGATGTATTGTAATACTGTGTAATACTGCCACAGTTGTGGCCACTGACTATGCATCTCTCACTCTCTTATGTAGGTCCCTCCGGGATACCACCAAAGCAGCAGCCTGTAGCTGGTGAGTATGGTTTATGTAGATGCTTGCCAAATACACCGGGCATGTAATGGCTATGGTATATGCCATACACACATCTAACACACCTACCCAGAATGCATGCTGTACATGTGCATGTATTGTTGTTGTGAATTACACGGCATCACAGGGGTGACCATGATGGAGTATTGGAAGGGTATGTCAGACACCTGCATGATAACTAACATCCTGTCATTGCGGAATGTGACCACAGGGAGTAACATAATGATGGGAGACATGGGCTACAGTAGGGACATGTTTGGAACAACACCCATATACAGTGCAACACCGGTGTATATACCTGTAGGACAATGGCAACTGCTGCAGAGATACACTATGGCATAAGGCATTACAGTGGTCCACATTATCAGCTGGGACTACGCTGTAACTTGTAGTGTTCAGTGTATGGGACACTGCAAAGTGACACACATATGTAGGGCTTACTCATCATGCATCTGCAAAAAGCCTGAAGGAGGGGGAAAGGGTGTCAGCATGACACACCAGTGCAGTGCAGCAGGGATCCTAAGAAGGCTAAGAATGGCTGTATCTGCACATAGTCAGGTTGAGGACCTGTGGCAGCCATAACCCTACCCCCACAGCAATAGTGATGGCAGTGTGTGAACGCCAAGGGATGTGCTCATGAGTAGACCTTGCAATCAGGCAAAATAGGGGGACATATGTAGGGCAGACTGAACATACACTGGCAAATGCAGATGGCCCACACTGGTATACCCCTGCCAAGAGTACTGACTGCTGTAGTACACACAACAAGAGGTGTGACAAACCGTCATGGAAACACATATACCCACATGGTGTGTTATGCATCATGGTCATCATCTGCACACCTAATACATTCCGTAGACACTGCATGTGAAAGTACAGGACATATGTCACATATCGGGCTCATGTACTACTAAGATAGGCGGTGATGTGGTCCCATGGCAGATCAAGTATGGGTGCGTCATATCAATAAAGGTGTATACACCCCCCATAGCCACGGTATGCTCTGATGGTTGTCAGTGTAAGAGTATTGGATTGGCCATACATGGTCTGATGATGCTGAGAGCTGTGCATCAGACATCAGGCATTCACAAATTACATCTGTCCACATATACCAGGGATGTGTTTCTGGGAAAACATAGGGGCTGTGAGCATTAAAGCTGACATAACTAACACAGTAGTACACATTCAGCAATGGGCTGTACACCTGTGAGGTGTGGTGCACAGTACATGGCAGGGTGCAGAACAGATGCACAGCAATACCATGTTCATGGGTGCAGTGGTATCCAGGGGAAGGGGCTTCACCTAGTGACAAGGCACATGCATCACACACATATATACTGTTGCCAGCATGAATTGACTATAGCTGTACTGCATGCTTTCGGGTACCATATGCTATGCATGTTGACAGAGGGGTAATAGGAGGACTGTGTGTACTAAAATTGTGGAACCTCACCTGTATGTGTGTATGTGTGCATCCTGGTGGGTAGTAAGTTTGTCTGTAGTGTCACTGGTGAAGTGGAGGGAGGTTATTGCATGTAGGATGCTTGTGTGCATGTGTGTGTGTTTGTGTGGCTGGCCATGTATGCACATGTGTGATTGTGGGATGTTCATACAGCAGTACCTCCCTCTGGGATCATGCAGTACATGTACATGGGCTGCCACATTGCACACCAGGAATACTTGTCATGTGTGTAATCACAGGACAGTTGATAGTATAATATGGTCTGTAGCATGGAACAGGCATCAAGAGGGAAGGTAGACACCAGGTACACTCTTAATATTGCATGCAGCAGAGAGGTCACCTACATCCCACATATGCATCACTACAGATGCATTGGGGAAGTACTAGTTAACACCAGGGAGTGTATCCAAATATTACAGTTGTCACATAATAGGCTGAATGAACACCATATCTGGCATGTACTGAGCATTACATGTACATGACATACCAGTGCGTGATATTATGGATAGAACATAGTAGCCCACACATATAGGGGCCATGCTTATGATGTCCGGACATACAGAGGGTACATACCTAGTGACAGCAGTGATGCCATGTAAAACCACTGCACACAGGTCAGACAGGTAATGTGGCAACAGGTCTTGTGCTGTGACCACTAGTGTAGGCATTTAGAGGACTGATACGTTAATGAGTGATATCAATGTGTGTATGTTAACAAGTGCGATACAGGATGGGGTACCACATGGACATATACATGGGACTGTCTGTAAAGCCATGCACAGGTAGGTGTTATGGAGGTGTGCATGCACGCATGTGTGTTTACTGTTAGGCAGTGCTGTACAGGTTTTAAAATGCGTTTATTATTTTCCCCAACAGGTGACGAGGTGGGTCAGTGTCCCTCCTGCATGTAATCTGATGTTGGTGTCCATACAGTCACCTAAAATGATGATAGTACTGTTGAGGCACAGGTGGGGTGGTCAGGGGCTGACACTGGGCCAACATTTGACACCCCCCTTTTAGCCACCCCAACCCTGCACACAGTTTTAATGCCTATACATACCCCATCACCCATGACCATAGCAGAGGGACAGCTGGCATTTGGTGGCAGTATACAGGAAAGTGTGGTAACCATGCATACTGTGTCCAATCAAAGCAGGCATAGCTGGATGTCTGGCAGGGCACCACATAGGTAGATGTCTCAGAGTGCTCGTGGCAGGGCCGCTGGATAACATGCCACAGGCAGAGGCAGCATAGCTGGTACTAGCAGGCACATGTTTCAGGCTGTCATGGAGGCACAGGCATGTATAGAATGTTACACCAGATAGGGCCTGAGGCTGCAGAGGGCTGCTCTCACATCTGCAAGTGACAATGCCCATGAACTGGCTGGTGCCATCTGTGCATTAACTGAGTTCATGGATAGACGGTTTGATGAGATGATGGCCCTCATCAACCGTGGTCTGTCCGTGCTTGAACATGTGGTGGGAGTGCGGTGATGGCTGTGTGGACGTAGGCCAGCAGTGCCAACAGCTGGCAGTCAATGTGGATTTGCTAGGACTCCAAGGGGCTCCTGTAGTGACAGTACCAGCCCTGGCAGTGCAGGGGGTGCTGTCCACACCACAGCAGTCCATGTGCACGTGGTCCTGGCCAGTCCCAGGAGGGGCCTGGTACCAGCGGATATTTGTCATCAGCAGGTGAGAGTAGCACATCATGGTCTGTACCTGGACATGCCCATGGAAACCCTGGCAGGCACAGTCCATGTGTCCATGGCCAGAGGCAGTGAGCTGCACACCCTGCAAGGTATGGTCTGCAGCTGTCCATTAACACCTGTGTAGGGCAGCCACATGGCAGAACTGTGTGCATGCATACCCACACACTATACAAACACACCTATGGCAATCCCATAGCTACACACACAACAGCACCACACTCAGCTCACTTCAGTATACCCCCTCACCCACACACATGGTGTCAAATGTATGGCCCACCCTCGGCCTCTGGCAAACCAACATCACACCCTGTGCATATGATGATACCTGTACCACATCCCTGTCATCCATGCCATCAATGCAGGGACAGGCTAATATGGATCTGATGCACACAGTGACTGTACAGCAGTGTACCACAGTACTGCAGTGTAACATGTTGTAAGGAGTAAAGTGTAATGCATTTCTAGCAGGTAGTATAGCCGTCTAGCAATGATGCATTATAGCTGTTAGTAACACTGGTTGGTTGTGGTCTCTTTAATGTTATCCATTTGTGTCATAGGTGTACATGTGTCAGCATGAGGATGGTCTGTAGTCATATGCCACAATGGGGTATAGCACTGTGGTGACACCATGGCTGTGACATATCTGGGATACAGCTGAACACGTCACAGGTTACTATAATGGTTATTGCCTGTGCCACATGGACAGATGACCCGCAGAGGCATGTATACCCTGCAACCTGATGTAGACCCATCCACATACATGCACACTGTTACTTGGCAACACTGGGACTAGACCCCTACCTAGCTATGTAGTGATACTGAAGTGTGTGGCTTACATTACACACACCACACAGTGTTTAGGGTGAGGTGTGTCCTAGGTTACATGTTACATGCAGAACATCCCCAGACATGTACAGTATGCTAATGGGGGATGTAATGGGTGTATATGGACAATACGTTGTGTGACATACTTTCATATACACATTAAAAGACACATAACAGGCAGACACACATCCGAGATATCAGGACCTATTGCTGCTAACTAACTTTACCATGTGTCCAATGTGTTACAGGTAGGCTGCACACAGCACATGCATAACTGGCTTGGATTGTGGTATCAGTTACCTGTATGGTTGATGGTGACAGTAGTAACCATAATGTGGTACAAGGGACATATACCGGGTGTTCCTTGGTGTAATGACAGTGTACACAGCACCCACATCCCCCAGTGGATATTGTACTCCCTGAAACCCATGATGACAATCTGCCATACCCACCATCAGACATTGGCCGAGACTGTGATACAACCCATAGTATATCCCAACAGTAGTACTACAGGGATATGCATCTTATAGGTTCATAGGGTCATAGGTGGGTACTAGGCTATCTGCCCGAAGGCATTTATAAGCCTAGCCAGAATATGTTGGCTTTCGCCGCTCCCTTAGATTAGTTCCCTGTGCCTCTGTCTGGCAGAGCCACTGAAGTGATCCCCGAGGTAAACTTTTTTTTCCCATCCACTCATCGAGGTTTCTTTTGAAGAGTGTTAGTGAGGAGCAATGCTTAATGTAGATTGGGATCTTGTTCCAAAGCATGGGAAGTCTCTGAGACAGGAATCTATTCCTCCAACGCATCCTATGTATTGTTGTGGTGAGGTTTAGATCCCTAGAGCATGTGGCTCGAGGGGATAAGGTTTTCTTTAGGTGGAGCATGTCCATCAATTCTGGGTTGGACATGACCTTATATGTCAGGCAGAGATCACCTCTGAGTAGGCAGTATGCAACCGAGTACAACTGGAGTTTCTTCAGTCGAGCTGCATAAGGCATCTGTTTGAGGCCAGTGATCCTCTTGGTGAGGTACTTCTGTGGTCTTTCCAGCTGTTGCAGGTGTCTTGTAAGGTACATCCTAAATGGGACATTGTACTCTATGATGGGTCTGATGAGTAGAGGGGCACAATGACCTCTTTTGATCTGGATGCGAACCTTTTTGTGATTAGGTGGGCCACGTAGAAGGATTTTCTAACCACTTTGGCAATGTCATTATCAAAACTGAGATTATTGTCTACTTGGGTCCCCAGATCCCTTATTACGTCTTCCATATTTAGGGGACTACCACCTATGTGGTAGTTTGTGGGTACTTTGTTTTTTCCAAAGGGGATGACTATGCACTTTTTGGCATCTAGCTTGAGGCCATGATTTTGACATCAGGTATCCGTCTCACTGAGACCCTTTTGGAGGATGTCTGTGTCAGCCAGAGAGTCAATTATAGTCCCTAGTTTGCAGTCGTCTGCGAACTTTGTCAGCCGTAGTCCTCCTGTGCTTGTCTGTACCTCTGAGAAGTATATGCCCAACAGGAGGGGTCCTAGGACTGAGCCCTGGGGAATGCTACTTGTAACTGGTTTAGAGTCAGACCTAGCTCCCGCAACATTCACCATGTGGGTTCTCCCCGTGAGCCAGTTGGCAACCCATCTTGTGACACAGGGGTTTATGTTCAGGCTGGTGAGCTTGTCTTTAATACCAGAATGGGGAATGGTGTCAAAGGCCTTAACGAGGTCCAGGTAGGCTGTGTGTACCACCTTTCCCTCATCTATAGCCTTGGTAACTGCCTCAAAGAAGTCCACCAGGTTTAGGAGGCATGATCTGCTCTTAACAAAGCCAAACTGGGTAGGGTCCAGTGTTTGGAGATTCCCAATGTCTCTGTTAATGAGTACCATGATGATGCGCTTCATAGCCTTGCAGACCAAGCTAGTCAGGCTTATAGGGTAATAGTCCCCTGGGTCTGTTGTGGCTCCACCTATGTGGAGTGGAATAACTGTTGCTGTGTGCCACTGTATGGGTATGTAGCCTGTGGAAAGGCTGAGTTTGAACAGAGTGTTTATGTGAGGGGTTAGTTCATCTTTGAGCTTGTGTAGGACACAGCCTGGGACACCGTCCAGTCCCATTGATGCTATGTTTTTGGCTTTGGAGAGGGCTGTTTTAACTTGAGTGTCTGTGATTTCAGGGACTCTACATTCTTCTGGTATGGTTATGGGCCCTTTTAGGGTTGAGGGGGGGTGAAGTTTGCGCTGAACCTGTCTGCCAAGATGTTGGCGATATTGGTTGGTTCAGTGTATTTTGTGCCATTCTGCACTAACTCCGAGCAGATCTGAGCAATGCCACTTAGATTCTTGACATAGCTAAAGAATGCCTTGTGGTTATCTTTGGAGTCCTTGGCAATTTTTCTTTCAAAGCTCGCCTTGGATGATTTTATGAGGGAGCCGTTTTCTTGCTGATACTGATCAGGGATGTCTTCCCTTCTTGGGATTTTACTCTTTTCTGTACTAGTTTCCTCCTTCTATTGTATAGCTTGTTTATGGCAGGAGTCCCTCAGACTGGTTTCCTTTTCTTGGAGGAGTGAATCTTGGTTTAGCTTGGGATGGCACGATCCACACACCGTGCCATTATGCACATGCCACACACGTATTAGGGTGTTGCATCGTCATGCCTCACCTATGGGCAGCAATGACACTATCTGTACTACTGCGTGGCAATGGGTATTGTAGTAGGAGTATGTGGCCTCAGAATGCTGTACCCTACAGATATACGGACATGTACAACTACACACACATGCCAGAACACAATGGGTATCCCATGCCTATCAACCCATTTGTAAAACACTGTTGTGCTGGTACTGCAAGGCTTGTGTAGCCGGTAAGGGGAGGAGCTTAACAGGGTGCCTGTAATGTCCCATGCAGCAGCAGTCACAACTGACTATTGCAATGGGTGTTGCATTGGTTGTGAAGGCTCTCATGGAATTCCCAAGTACAGGTGTGCTAACACACAGACACTGCTATACTCAGTCATGCACATGTACACCTGTGTCAGTACAGCGGTGCATCGGTGCAGGTGGTCATATCTGTGTAACTAGATATTGTCCAAGGGGAGCTGGGATGTGTAGAGGTTGTGTGTGCAGTGGTATCCTGACACCTGCCAGGTGGCAGGAGGCAATCTGTCGACAGACACTACTGTGGTAAACCTCAGGGTGAGAATGACATGCATCAGCTAATCCCCCAGGTGCCTCCTGCACATGGCCACTGAGGTGATCAAGTAGACATGTATGCAACATGCATTACAATACATGGTTAATGTCTGTGATGGAGACCTGTACCCAAGCATGTTTTGTTGACTGTGGTAGTGTAGTGGAGGTACCCGTGGCATGTGGTGCGTACAGGGTGACATCTCCTATATGTGCCAGTTCTTACACAGCTGGGCAGACATGTCAGTGTCAATCAAGCCTAGTTTGCCTGTACATATCCTAGCTGGATACTTGCCATCTGCACATCTGTACAGGGACTGACAGTCAGCTTGTCAGGTAGCTATGAAGTAGGATGAGTGTATTGACAGATAGACAATTGACAACAATATGTATGCCATAACTACATGTCAGAAGCCCTCACTAACATGTGCTATAAAGACAGTAGTCTACAGTTACATTCCACATGATGGATCATTACCCAGTAAGGGGTACATACAGTGACACAACTCACACACCACGGATACAACAGAGAGGCTTCAGTATCCAGCTATGCCTGCAGGTATGCCTGTTGTCAGTACTACATTTAGCACTCTGCTCTTGCCTGGGTAAGCACTGTCAACAGTAGTACTGCCATGATACACTACATACATGCCAGTGTGACAGCACATACCCTGGGCTACTAACCCTCTATGTAACACAATTCACACCGATATCAGTACTGTACAAGCCTCATATACATCTGTGTACCACACATGACACTCACACCCTTTGCTACTGTAATAACAGCACATTGGCGCATGTATTGTACATGGCATTGCATACACTTATTACAGATGTCATTAACCTGCTATGTTATCAGAATGGGTGGTGTGAACTGGGTACCAGGGCAAAGCCATGTTTAGCAAGTATCAACATTGCTGCAATATAACAGCTGAGCTGATTTGTACACTGCTAAGCAAATATTATTATTATTAATATGACTGTTGCATCACATATGTTGTTCTATCATAATGTACACATAGCAGATACATATGGTGAGATACATTTGGGAGGGTATGCACAACTGTGAGGTTTACACATGACAGGAATATGGCTATATACACATAATAGGTCTATATATGTCTACATGTACATACACATGTATACTCATTCATATGTCTGTATACACATTTGTATAGTGCAACATATATATGAGCATGTGTACATCTCTTCGTATGTACATATATATATATATATATATATATATATATATATATATACATATATACATATATGTAGATGTAGATGTATATATATAGATATATATATATAAATAAAGATATATATACATATATATATATATATACACACACACATATATATATATATATATATATATACACACATATATATATATATATACATATTTGTATATATAGATATATGTATATATATATATATATATATATATATATATATATATATATATATATATATATATATATATATATATATATATATATATATAGCTATATATGTATGCACATCCTGTGTGTACAGATATGCCTAGTTATGTTGGTATATATGTAGATATCTATAACTATATGTGCATACATATCTGTTCTGATATACTTACTACTGTCAATATATATATGTAGATATCCATACGTATATGTGCATATGAATCTCTATCTGTACATTTGTAGACATATATTGCTCTGTATATGTATATATATCTGAATGTTTATATGTATATATATATATATATATATATATACATATCCATCTACGTATGTTGCAATGTATATGTGCATATATCTAGAAATATGGCTAATTATCTATAAATATATGTTCACCATATGTCCTGAACATGGAGTGGAGCCCTACCTCAACCTCAATCGTCCCAACGTCGTAGTGCAAGGGGATGTCAGGTATGTCACAAAACACAAAATAGAGCAAACTTGCTCATAGGAGCATGTACACTTAAAACAAAAAAAAAAAGTGTCAAAACACTGAGTAATCCACAAACTGGTAAGTAGGAGAAAAAAGAACTGTTTATTGTCTGTGAATAAACAGTTCTTTTGTTCTCCTTCCTACCAGTTTGTGGATTACTCAGCATTTTGACACTTGTTTCTTTTTTGTTTGATGTCAGGTATGTATTGCAGATATATTTGTATACTATTGCTACTGTAACAGGGGATTGTCTTCACAGACATGGAGTGCGTGGGAGGTCACATCTGCTCTTAACATGTGCACCATTGGCTACTGACAGACATCTTAAGGACATCGTAGTACAGTACCACTGCTAGCACAGTAATGCTCCTGTGGACTACAGCAGAGATATGGCCAATATATGTGGACAGCCTGACACACTCTGGACAGTCCAGAGGTATACACAGGACCCCTTAGTGCACGACATGTGGACCAAGTCTGACAATATGGATGTTAACAGACATGTAGATGGGTATAACACATAACTACTGGTATACATTTGCCCCCATAGGTTATGCATTCACACACCCCTGTCTGTCCTGACACATAATAACCACTGGTACAGAGGTGCCATGGCCACATACTACCCACTAGTTATTGACATACATCTGTACAGCATCCCACTGCTTTGTCTGACATACATGACTGTTATGGTGGCCCAGCAGCAGTACATCTGGCAAGTATCTGGACATAACATCTCACTGGGTAAGTACACTAAGCTGCTAGGCATGTAACAAAGCACTGTGCAGGCTACAAGCAGACTGGCTCAACACTGGCCTACATTTCCTATGGGGGGATACACATGTACCTGCATATATAGCAGGTTCTACAGGCATGTCACAGCACAGAGTAACAGACACCTGTGTGAAAGTGCATATCCACAAGCAATGTGAACACAGCCACAGCCACGTATGGTAAGCTAACATAATATTACAGTATATGGACTATCTGTTCAACACCATCCTCATATGTGCCACTCTCACACTAACCCTACATATACTGGGCCACTATACAGTGTGGTCCGATGCCTGTCTGTGATATGGGACATGTGTGTGTTTGGCCCTACAGACATGTAAGCCGATAGGGTAACATACAGTGGAGCAGCATATAATATCAGATAGAACAGGTCCAAGAACAATGACATCTACCACAGTCTGTACACAGGCCAAGGTACATATTAACAGTACACACACTGTCGACAATCACCATAAGTACACAGACATCAGTACTGTGCACACAACCACAGAATGTCCAGGTTATGTCATCAAATATAACCCCTACTATACATAACATGTGTAGCAGTCTGATATCTCACTGGCTTGTTATCAGATACAATGTCAATAAATATGGTGTAGAGCACATATGCACCTCTTACTGCATAACATATGTACAAAGGTTGACAGAGTTGTAGCTGGAGGCACAAACACAGGGCCAATATTAACATGTTGCTGTGATAACTTCATACATTTACTGTTGTAACAGGGTTTGTTGCAACATATGTCCTATGAGGGATATGAAGTCAGTAACTCTCACGGCTGTCACCATCTACAGACTGCAATCCTCACACTACCTTCTGCAGTTCACAGATAGGTGCTCTGTGCTTAACACAAGAAACAAAAGGCACCACACACTGCCCAGTCTGCAGATGACTCTGCAGATGGGGGCTTCCTCATAAACATAGCACTGACATGACAGGTATTAAAACATTTAGGACAGCCATATCCACACACACCCTGTTAAACTAACATTACTCCAATTGCAGTATAGCAGCACTTACAGTCTGTAGTCAAGTCAGGCACATTCCTCCCTTGTGTGTTGGCCTGTTTCCACAGTGTATGTTGTTAGAGGTAAATCCCCAATCCATAAGTGATGCTGTCTGCCAAACAACAGATCTAGTTCCTGCTCACAGTGAATGAAAAGGCCTAACACCAACATGCTGTTTCTAGATATTGGAGTGTGTTTCCATGCAACTGGCTATGGGAATGCTACCACAGCTGTTCCACATGCAATCAGCTAGAGGAGGGCAGCAATTCGTGCAGAGACCATCAGCTGATCATGAGCATCACTTACAATGTACATGCTGCTGCCTAAGCAAAGCAGGTGTAAGTCTCCACATCCACCAGAGAGGAAGTGAGAGAGGCAGACAAAGGCAAAGTTAAGTCAGGGAGGGGTGAGAGAGTAAAACTTAAGCATGTCTGTGTCGCACACCTACCAGTACAGGGTATCAAACCCCTGATGACTATGTAGTGCTATCACATGTCTATGCAGTTACTGGACGCACCACATAGGTTACATGTAGAGAAGCCCTCCAAATGTATATGTGATGGTGAGTGACATCTGCAACAGTAATATGGTAGCTATATGGTAGGTGTAGTACACGTGCTTGTCCGCATGAGTAGGTGTCAGCCTCAACACAGCCACACTTTCACAGGGACACACACACATTGACATACTTGGCAGGGCCAGGAATACAATCCATCATTAGTTAGATTGCCGCAACACAGTACTGTGCAGGTATCAAATGCACCACAGGGGTCATATGGAGGTTATATGGGCAAAGGATATGTGGAGATGTCTGCCATCAGACAGCATGCTTCAGTATGTCAATGGGGGTTGTAGTGAGTGTGAATGTGGTCATAAGCATCATACAACACACACACAGACACAGGGTGCCAGTACTGACATGCATGGGTGCACTGCTTCACAGGTGTGTAGTGGTCGACTGTGCCAGATGGCTGTACAAGGCTAGGTGATGGGTATACCTTGGAATCAGGCCACATTACAATGGTCTGCAGTGTGGCTCAGGGGTGTAGTGTCTGGATTTGTCTACACAGGTAGGTATTGTATTCACCATCCAGTGACCTGGGTAACTATTGCATGTGGCCAATGCTGTGCATTGCTTACCATGTATGTGTTCCTTAGGCCATGACATGGACAGTGGCTGGGATGTGCACACTTCCCACATGCATGTGCAGTGACATGTGGAACCGTACCTGGGGTGTCTGGCCCATGTGGTATACACAGACTGTTATCATCAGATGTGCCAGTCCTGGCCTCATGTGGCTGGAACTGTTAATGGACAGCAGGTTGACCCTGCACCTACACTGATAGCATGATACAGGTATTCCCTGGAGTCAGCAGCATCTGTCCATACAGGGCATGTTTTTCAGGCATGGTATGTCCTTTGTGGGTCACATTTGATGGCATCACAGGTGTTGCAGGTGTCCAGTGGGGAACATAGGGAAGGTACACTGTCTGCATGTATGTGTCTATTGGACTGATGGACAGGGTGCCATGCTTTCTGTAGCCCACTGCAGTCACACCATGGTAACTATCAGTGGGCAATATGCAGGGTACTACCAACACTGTGGCTGTTGCTTAGGCAAGTGTATGTGTGTGTGTGTGTGTGTGTGTGTGTGTGTGTGTGTGTGTGTGTGTGTGTATGAGATAAAGGTTGAGAGTGTTCTCTGGATAATACAAGGGTTGCTAACTTTGTTCACCTGGCCATGATGTGACATGTAGGGGTATGGATTTGCACCCCAGCCTCTCAGCTATTTCACATCTGTTATCCCTGTATGGTGGACATTGTGATATATCCTAGGGCCACCATATAAGAAATTTGCAAATCCCGCTCCACATTGAGTCCAGTTGTTATTCACAACCACCTCCACACAGGATATGAATGACAAACATACACGCGCACACACACACACACACACACACACACACACACACACACACACACACACACACACACACACACACACACACACACACACACACACACACACACACACCTGTCATATCTGGGATTAGAATTCCTACTAAACTAGTTTATTACACTACAGCACTATGCAGTTACAGGACATGCCACAGATATTACTGGAGTACTCCTTCCCCAAAGGTGTATTTCACAGTGAATGACATCAGCAGGATTGCCAAAGTAGGGCATTTGAATTGTAGTGAGTGTGACTAGCCTAAAATGCATTGCTTTCTACACAGACAGAAACACACGCAAAAACATCCACAACTGCCTGTGTTGGAATAGAACCCCTGCCAGAGTTCTATATTACACTACAGCATTAAACTGTTATAGGATGCGCCACAGGGATTACTGGAGTAATCCTTCCTCAAAGATGTATTTCACAGTGAATGACATCAGCAGGATTGCCAAAGTAGGGCATTTGAATTGTAGTGAGAGTGACTAGCCTAAAATGCATTGCTCCCTACACAGACATAGAAACACACACAAAAACATCCACAACTGCCATATTTGGGACTAAAACCCCTACCAGAGTTCTATATCACACAACAGCATTAAGCTGTTCTAGGATGTGCCACAGGGATTACAGGAGCACTCCTTCCACAAAGGTGTATTTCACAGTGAATGACATCAGCAAGATTGCCAAAGTAGGGCATTTGAATTGTAGTGAGTGTGACTAGCCTAAAATGCATTGCTTCCTACACAGACATAGAAACACACACAAAAACATCCACAACTGCCTGTGTTGGAATAGAACCCCTACCAGAGTTCTATATCGCACTACAGCATTAAGCTGTTATAGGATGCACCACAGGGATTACTGGAGTACTCTTTCCCCAAAGGTGTATTTCACAGTGAATGACATCAGCAGGATTGCCAAAGTAGGGCTTTTGAATTGTAATGTGTGACTAGCCTAAAATGCATTGCTGCCTACACAGACATAGAAACACACACAAAAACATCCACAACTGCCATATGTGGGGATAGAACCCCTACCAGAGCTCTATATCACACTACAGCATTAAGCTGTTATAGGACACGACACAGGGATTACTGGAGTACTCCTTCCCCAAAGGTGTATTTCACAGTGATTGACATCAGCAGGGTTGCCAAAGTAGGGCATTTGATTTGTAGTGAGTGTGACTAGTCTAAAAAGCATTGCTCTCTACACAGGCAGAGACACACACACACACACACACACAGTTGCCATGTCTGGGATTAGAACTCCTACCTAACTAGTTTATTACACTACACCAGTATGCAGTTATAGGACACGCCACAAAGATTACTGTGCTAGAGCTTTCCCAAAGGTGTATTTCACAGTGAATGACATAAGCAGCCTTGCCAAAGTAGAGCATTTGAATTGTAGTGAGTGGGACTAGCCTAAAAAGCATTGCTCTCTTCACAGACAGACACACACACAAACACACACACACACACACACACACACACACACACACACACACACACACACACACACACACACACACACACACACACACACACAGGTGCCATGTCTGGGATTAGATCTCCTACCTAACTAGTTTATCACACTACACCAGTACGCATTTATGGGATGTGCCATGGAGATTACTGGGCTACACCTTTCACAAAGGTATATTTTACAGTGAATGACATCAACCACCTTGCCAAAGTAGAGCATTTGAATTGTAGTGAGTGTGACTAGCCTAAAAACCATTGCTCTCTATACAGGGAGAGACACACACACACATACACACATGCACTTGCTTTGTCTGGGATTAGAACTCCTATCTAACTAGTTTATCACACTACACCAGTACGTAGTCATGGGACGTGCCATGGAGATTACTGGGCTACACCTTTCACAAAGGTGTATTTCACAGTGAAAGACATCAGCAGCCTTGCAGAAGTAGGGCATTTGAATTGTAGTGAGTATGAGTAGCCTAAAAAGAATTGCTGTCTACACAGACAGACACAGTTGCCATGTCTGGGATTATAAATCCTACCTAACTAGTTTATCACACTACAGC
Organism: Protopterus annectens; assembly: GCF_019279795.1. Classification (NCBI taxonomy): domain Eukaryota; kingdom Metazoa; phylum Chordata; order Ceratodontiformes; family Protopteridae; genus Protopterus; species Protopterus annectens. The sequence continues at coordinate 1,875,355,732 of NC_056729.1, read as the reverse complement.
AGTATGCAGTTATAGGATATGCCACGAAAATTACTGGGCTACACTTTTCCCAAAGGTGTATTTCAAAGTGGATGACCTCAGAAAGCTTGTCATAGTAGGGCTATGTGGAGGGCAGTGTGTGTGCATGGGCCATAACCCATTCATCTAGAGGTTGATACACCACATGTGGGCGCACACAGAGTTATATTCCACAGGTACGTGTACACAGCTGCTAGATGACTACTTCCTTGTACAGTCAGGTTGCACAGCTAGCACTTGCACCACATAGTCTCTAATGCTGATGGATATCGGTGGCTAATGTTGACATTGAGTAACAATTACACCTCATGTGGGTTTAGCCATTTGGCTGTGTGCTGGGTGGGACAGACCTCATAATGGATGGCTCCTTGTCACAGTCACTCTCTTCTAAACATCTATGTATAACTACTTTTGGCTTATTATAGTGTGTTGTCCTTGGATATATGTCTGTATTCCTATCCACTGCGTGTGCAAAGTATGACTGGTGCATACTGAAGAGTGTATGCACTAACATCTGCATCTGCCAGATATGTATGGGCCACTGTTGTTTGCAGACATGGGGTTCATTTGTATAAGCGTGTGAGCATCCCCAGAATGACCTTTCAGTATGTTGTTGTCTGACATGGCCTTCATTTCTCTAAGTGTGTGAGCATTCCCAGTATGCCCTTCTGTATTGTATGTGTGGATCAATTCCAGGTAGTTTGTACTCCAGTGCAGACCTTTGTGTTGTACACCTACAGGTAGCATACTGTTTCTGCAGGGTACCCGTCGATTATTTGACAATATGGGGACAAACTGTGCAGAGGATATTGTGTACTGTAGGCGATTATGTCTGTGCTGCTTCAGCTGCATGGTACTGCTGTTAGCAGAGATATTCAGACATGTATACTGTTATACACTGTGATGTTTTCTGTCCTCATGTACTGTTAGGTGGACATTCTTGCTCACAGTGATGTCTTGGGGGACAAGGGTAACTGCAGCTGTGTCCGGTATTGTTGGCAGACACCTACATATTCATGGTAAGTTATGCCATTCTGGAGGGGGGAGGTGCAGACACTTGCTGCTGGGTCTGTGTATCCCATTCAGCGCCTTGGTACAGTGCTGGCAGAGGATCCCATACTTGTACGTCCATTGACATGGCAGTATGGCCTTATCTTGCTGTGGCAATGCCTCACAGCTGTTCAGATTCGCACAAGTTACCCAGAGGCAGGGGCCCTGAGTCAGGACATTACCCTATTGTGGTGTAGGGGGATGTATGTAGCCACTAATTTATGTGTTTGCAGCCAGGGATAGTGTGTGCACACAGCTTTGTGTCAGACCTTGCACATTCCATGCTACCCATGCTCCCACCCCCTCTTTTATTCTATCCTCTTCCATACATTATGCATACATTCTCTGATACTTTCCCTAAAGTTATCAGCCCATCATAGCTGTGTGTTGGTGTTGGTCCACAGTTCATGCAGTGGGACATGGTGGACATTTTACTGTGGTTTGTCCACATGGCCTTGCATATGGCTTATGTGGAGTGTGTTATGTTGTTTGGGTGTCCATGACATAACATGTATTGGCAGTACATGTGAGACACAGGCCCTTGGCAAGGCCTGTGAGCCATTTGGTTTTGATGCAGGCCAGATGTGGCAGGCCATTGCATTCTGTCAGTCCTACAGTCTCAGACTGCCATACAGTATATTACCCTGGGGTGGCAGGGTAGGTGTGCTAGTTGTTCATGCCAATACCTTCTATCACTCTTGATCAGGTGGTGTGGATGCTGGCAGCGTGCTACCTGTAGCTAGCAACACACCTGCATGGGACACCTGCACTGCATGCTGCATTCTTTCACTATTGCCATATACAGGTTGGGTCATATTGTACCCATTCTCCACAGCAGGGATACGACCAGTGAGGTACCTGTGGGTGGTGTTTGCGTGAGCTGGGTGCATGTGTGCTATGGACACTACTTGCATCTGACACACAGATATGCAATGGGCATTCCAGTTATACTGGCATGTGCAGGTACATCAGCTGTTTCACCATTACATCAGTCCTACCTCCTTTGTGATCTGCAAGTGTTCGGGCAGACAACACCGGTATCCCCTACTACAGGACCAGATAATGTGATGCATACCTGTTTTTACATTTCCAACAATGTGTCCATTTCACAGTGACACAATATATAATGTATGTCTGGGGTACTTTCCCCTGTGCACTGCTTGTATATCTAGCCCAACAGCCATGCCATGTCAGTCTTTCAGATGGTGACACATATTACCACCATACATTTACAATGGTTTACTGCTAGCATGTGTTATACTGGTGGAAATTGTCTTTGGCATTGCAATTGTGAGGACTTGTTCCTGTCATCAGCAGTAGTGGGCAATGGCCACCAGGTCTTACTTCAACTTGCATACATACTGACCACTCTCACACAATATGAAACACACACCAACCTAACACACACATACCTGCATATTGTGCAGATGCTACAACCTATCCTGCTACCTTGTCAACCTCTGTGCATCTGTGCTCCACTGGTATTATACCTACACATACATGTTACTACATTTCCACATAGGTTTGTGGGGGGCACACCTGACTGTTAAGACGTGTGTACATCAGATTGGGGAGGCACACCAAACTGTTACTACATTTCTAAATAGGGTTGGGGACTCACCTGACTGTTACTACATTTCTAAGTAGGGTCAGGGGGAGCACACCTGACTATTTTTACATTCCTACACAGGATTGTGGGAGGGGGCACACCTGACTGTTACCATATTTCTACTCTGGACTGGGGGAAGGGGCACACCTGACTGCTTCTACATGTCTACATAGGAGTGGGGGGGCACACCTGACTGTTACTACATTTCTACATAGGATTGTGGAGGGGGGCACACCTGACTGTTTCTACATTTCTACACAGGATTGGGGGGGCTCACCTGACTATTTCTACTTTTCTTCACAGGATTGGGGAGACACACCTGACTGTTTCTACATTTCTACACGGGACTGGGGGGACACACCTGACTGTTACTACATTTCTACACAGGATTGGGGGGGCACACCTGACTGTTTCTACATTTCTACACAGGATTGAGGGGCACACCTGACTGTTACTACATTTCTAAGTAGGGTGGGGGGCACACCTGACTGTTTCTACATTCCTACACAGGATTGTGGGAGGGATGCACACCTGACTGTTACTACATTTCTACGCTGGATTGGGGGAAGGGGCACACCTGACTGTTTCTACATGTCTACATAGGTGTGGGGGGGCACACTTGACTGTTACTACATTTCTACATAGGAATGTGGGGGGGGGCACCTGACTGTTTCTACATTTCTATACAGGATGGGGGGGGGCTCACCTGACTATTTCTACTTTTCTTCACAGGATTGGGGAGACACACCTGACTGTTTCTACATTTCTACACGGGACTGGGGGAGCACACCTGACTGTTACTACATTTCTACACAGGATTGGGGGGGGCACACCTGACTGTTTCTACATTTCTACACAGGATTGTGGGGGCACACCTGACTGTTTCTACATTTCTACACAGGATTAGGGGCACACAAGACTGTTACTACATTTCTAAGTAGGGTTGGGGGGAGCACACCTGACTGTTTCTACATTCCTACACAGGATTGTGGGAGGGGTGCACACCTGACTGTTACTACATTTCTATGCTGGATTGGGGGAAGGGGCACACCTGACTGTTTCTACATGTCTACATAGGTGTGTGGGGTTGGGCACACCTGACTGTTACTACATTTCTACATAGGATTGTGGGGGGCACCTGACTGTTTCTACATTTCTATACAGGATGGGGGGCACACCTGACTGTTTCTACATTTCTACATGGGATGGGGGGGCACACCTGACTATTTCTACATTTCTTTACAGGGTTTGGAGGGCACACCTGACTGCTTCTACATTTCTACATGGGATTGGGGGGGGGCACACCTGACTGTTACTACATTTCTACACAGGATTGGGGGGCACACCTGACTGTTACTACATTTCTACACAGGATTGGGGGGGCACACCTGACTGTTTCTACAGTTCTACATAGGAAGGTGGGGGCACACCTGACACTTGTACACATTTGCTATGACTGTACTGGTAAGTCAGGTATGCCATTTCTTTCTGTATTCTAACCTATATGGCTGACTAGAGGCATATCAGTGTACTACAGGTCTTAGCTTTGATTGACCTACATATTAGTTTCTGACTTCCTACCCTTCAAAACTAACATCCCACTGCCTGACCTGCTGTGGTCTGTCTGTGTAGGCCTGGGGGGAGGTTACTCATAGCATACCTCTCAACCATACTGAATTCCTCAGTAAATAGCATTTTAGAGGGCAAAATACTGAGATGTCACGAATTCCCGCATGGCCCCTTTAATTTCTGAATTTCCTGTTTTTTTTTTAAACTCCTGATGTCATCACGTGCAGGGAGCTTGCGATGACGTCAGCGTCTGCAGACCGGTCTATGTGTGCACAGCACATCTTTCTTACCTGGCCAGGTAAAAAAATGTATATTTATTTAAAAAATGTATCTTTATTTCTTAGTGGACATTTGTGTGGACGGAGGAAACATGTGTTTACTTGATTTCTTATTTATTTACTTACCAGCTGCAGGTGAAATGCGATTATAGGCAGAAACAGCATATTTTCTTACTTAACAGCTTAACTTATTACTTTTACTTAACATACGGGTCATGTATTACTTGATTACTTCTTTATCGGCTGCAGGAGAATGTGATAAATGATTGCAGGCAGGAGAAACAGCATATTTCCTTACTTAATGGCTGCAGGCTTAACCTAACATTACTTTTACTTTAACATACATGTCGTGTGCTTACTTGATTATTTATTTACTTACTTACTGGCTGCAGAAGAATGTGATAAGTGATTGCAGGCAGGAGAAACAGCATATTTCCTTACTTAACGGCTGTAGGCTTATTACTTTACTTAACGTACGTGTGCAGGAGAAAAACGTACATGTGCTTACTTATTTACTGACTTACTTATCGGCTGCAGAAGACTGTGATTGCAGGCAGAAACAGCATATTTCCTTACTTAATGGCTGCAGTGCAGGCTTAACTTGCTACATTTGCTAAGTTAATGGATGTGGGCAGGAGAAAAATGTACGTGTGCTTACTAACTTGTTTACTTACCAGCTGCAGGAGAATGTGATTGCAGTTTGCACGTAGGAGAAACAGCATATTTCCTAGCAGGCTTTACTCAACAGCAGCTTCTTTTCTTAATGGATGTTTATGCGGGCAGGAGAAATGTTCGTGTGCTTGACTACTTATTTGGGAGAAATAACATATTTCCTTATTGCAGGCAAGAGAAACAGAATATTTCCTAGCAGGCTTTACTTAATAGCAGCTTTTCTTCTTAATGGACGTTTGTACGGGCAGGAGAAATGTACGTGTGCTTACTTGACTACTTATTTGGGAGAAACGGCATATTTCCTTATTGCAGGCTTAACTTATTACTTTTACTTAATGGATGTGGGCACTGGGCAGGAGAAACGTACGTGTTTTACCGGCTGCAGGAGAATGTGATTACAGGCAGTTACTTGACAGCAGCTTCTTCTTTTATGTAGTGTGATGTTGCAGGCAAGAGGCTACACTTAGCAGCTTCTTTTATTTATGGTGTGTGTGTGACAGAAGCTTCTTCTTTTATGTAGTGGGATGTTGCAGGCAAGAGGCTACACTTAGCAGCTTCTTCTTTTATGTAGTGTGATGTTGCAGGCAAGAGGCGACACTTAGCAGCTTCTTCTTTTATTTATGGTGTGTGTGTGACAGCAGCTTCTTCTTTTATGTAGTGTGATGTTGCAGGCAAGAGGCTACACTTAGCAGCTTATTCTTTTATTTATGGTGTGTGTGTGACAGCAGCTTCTTCTTTTATGTAGTGTGATGTTGCAGGCAAGAGGCTACACTTAGCAGCTTCTTCTTTTATTTATGGTGTGTGTGTGACAGCAACTTCTTCTTTTATGTAGTGTGATGTTGCAGGCAAGAGGCTACACTTAGCAGCTTCTTCTTTTATTTATGGTGTGTGTGTGACAGCAGCTTCTTCTTTTATGTAGTGTGATGTTGCAGGCAAGAGGCTACACTTAGCAGCTTCTTTTATTTATGGTGTGTGTGTGACAGCAGCTTCTTTTATGTAGTGTGATGTTGCAGGCAAGAGGCTACACTTAGCAGCTTCTTCTTTTATTTATGGTGTGTGTGTGACAGCAGCTTCTTCTTTTATGTAGTGTGATGTTGCAGGCAAGAGGCTACACTTAGCAGCTTCTTCCTTTATTTATGGTGTGTGTGTGACAGCAACTTCTTCTTTTATTTATAGTTTACTTACTGGCCGCAAGAGAAAGTGATTGCAGGCAGGAGAAACAGAGTCAGTTGTGCAGACGCATATATGAAGCTGGTTAGAGCTGATCAAGTAGATAAGATAAATGTGTCTGTATTATGTTATTAGCTAACTGGTTTATGGGTTGTAGAGAGTATTATGTCATATGTACGATGCTTCTTTAATTTTGGTGTTTACTGTGTATGCTTTAGAACAAATGGCTTTTATGTGGGAGAGAGCTGTGGTATGGAGTTTTGTTGTCTACAAATGTATTTTTGGTTTCATACTTGTGTGTCACCCTGCTAGTAAAGGCGGCCTACTGACAGAGGGGTCAGGAAGAGGCTATCAGCGTTGTCGCTTGGAGTTTGCAGTGGAACAGTGTTGCAGCCTGGCTCTTGATTTTCATTAAGTATTTTTTGTTAGCTACTTATGTGTTGTATGACTGTCTTGATTAATCTCAGTATGTTTACATTTTGAAAGGCAGTTTGCAGAGACACTCGTCCTTACTGATGAAGTCCTTTGTTAGTGATGCAAAGTGTCTTGTTTACTCCTTGTCCACTTTTCAGTTCCATGGGTTTGCAGGATGCCTCTTTAACTTCTTGGCTCAGCATTTCATGACAAAGCCAAAATAATTGATGGGAATACAGGCCCACATCAGGGATTATTTTAAATGTCACATTAATTTACAGGTATTAACATGCATTTTCTGAACATTGCAAAGTATGAGGATCTCTGTCATTTTTGCCTTAACTGTAATTTGTGCAAAATATTTTTAGTGCTGGACAGGTAGATGGATGCTAGATAATTATTAATAGTTAATATTTATCTTGTAATTTTGTTACATTTAGCAGACAGTGTTATTTAATAGTATTGTAGCAGTTAATTTTATTTTTATTAAAAAGTTGGATTTGCTGTTGCTTGTCAGCTTTCAACATCTCTCTCAATTCAATACAGTTAATTTTATAAAAGGCAATTGCATTTTAGTTTTCTACAAGTTCAAAGTTCAATACATGTTCAAATGTTTAAATAAAATACTATTCTGGTTATATTTTGCATTTAATATATGTCCGTTCTTCTATTTGTGTTTGAATGATGGTACCCCACAACTCCATTGGGGTAGCACATTTCCTGCAGTGGGTTTTGTCACCCTGTGTAGTACTGGCTACTATGGTGACACCAGTATTTGTTACAGATCTCATGGTGCCACTATAGGTGTCTACTATCTGCTGGCATACCATTCAGCTACCCGATTCCCTTGCATGCTCACATCCATACCATAGATACAGGTAACAACACATTCTACTCTATTCGGCAATTGGTAGGTCGAGTGACTTATCTTGTGGGTGTCCCAGTATTGAGGGTGGTGCTGCAGGGCTGCCTATATCGGATGCACATAATACAGGTAGTGTGATGTTTGGTATCCCTTTTACTGTATGTGCGAGGCAGAGATAGGTGTCATTCCCTGGGTCCCTCCTGTGTCAGTGTATGTACTATACGTTGCCTCTTTGCCAAGGCCAGGTTATACTGGGCACGCCTTCTTCTGCTTACTGGGGCAGGCTGTTATTCCTCCTCTGAGTAACTCTGTGCCTGTGCAGGCCTTGGCAATGGTGGGGGGCTGTGTGGCCCTGCCCTGTGCTGTTCCTGCTGCAGCTGTTTTCACAGGATCATATTGTGTAGCATGGCACATATGATGACAATTTGGGTACATATAGCTGGTGAGTACTGCAAGGCTCCACCGGATGTGTCCAGGCTCTGGAACCATGACTTGAGCATCCCAAACACATGCTCTATTATAATTCTGGTCTGTGCGTGTGCCTCATTATGGAGTTCTTGTTCGGCTGTGTGTGCATTTCTGATGGGTGTCATCAGCCACGGCTCAAGTGTGTAACCAGCATCCCCCATTAGGTGACTGTCAGGGATGTCCCCATTGACAAATCTGTGGTACAGCTGCATCAGATGCCAGATGTGGGAATCGTGACAGCTTCCAGGGCAGCCAGCAGACACGTTCATTATTATGCCCTGGGCATCACACACAACCTGGCAGTTGATGGAGGGGAAGCCCTTGTGGTTGATGTAGACCCTACTCTGCTCACTGGTTGGTGCTTTGATGCATATGTGTGTGCAGTCTGTAGCACCCACTACCTCAGGGTAGTCTGCTATTTGGTGGAACAGTTGCATATTGCTGGCCAATGCCTCACGAGTGTTGGGGAAATATATGTGCTCACCGGCATGTGCTGACATGGCATCCAGGAACTGATGGAGTACCCTGGATGCTGATGCCTGTGAGATCTCCATCATATCCTCAGTTGGCCTTTAGAAGGTGCCTGTAGCTAGTATTGTTAGGCCTACATATACCTTGGTATCCACTGGGATGGGTTCCCCTCTGTTAGTTCTGTGTGTCAGGCGTGGCTCAACAATTTGCTGTAAGATCCTGTCCTCACTGTGGGATGGTCGACAGCATTCACATCCTCACCACCCTTAGCCTCTTCCACATGTTGTTGTATGATAGCTATTGCAGCCCCTATCATTTTGTTGTTTTGTTTGTTAAAAGTTCCCCGCTTGTATACACCGGTGGTGTAGAGTATGGGAAAAACCAGAGGGGAAGGTGTTTGCATAGTTTATAGTAGTGTTCTGGGCTGGGCTGGTCTGCTGCCTTTGTAATTGGCTGATTCTGATACATTTCACCTGCCAGCTATGCTAGTTCTCCTAGATTACCTTCCTACTAGTGTTTTCCCTTCCCACTGCCTTCCTGATTATGCCCGGGGGCGTGTCGCGCAAACACAGTGCTCAAATGTGCACAGAGCTACTATTTCCTGGTTTACTTTTTTTTTGTTTGTTTAAAACCCGGTGCATGGTGTGCACACCTGCTTAGGCAATGTAAAGAGTGCTAGGCAACCTCAGACACACCCCCTTGCTAAGCTGTGCTAATCTAGGAACAAACCTGAGCCAAAGGGCTCCAATCCACTTACAGTATGCCTGACACCCCCCCTATTATGTCAGCTAACTCCTAGCCTTGCACCAAGCTATTCCTGCTGTTGGGGGCTGACTTGCATGCAGGGGAAATCTGGGATTCGCTATCATTCCCCTCATTTGCATAGGATTGCCTGCTAATACATAGTTACATGTCCCACACTGAGCCTCCCCCCTTAGCAACCACTATTCACTGGCCATGTTGTCTTCTGCCTGCCATTGAGTATAATGGCAGAATAGTGATTTTAGTTAGGATGCTTATTTTAGGTTTATTTTCTTATTTTCCCCAGATCCCATTTGCATGCCGCTGCCCTATACTTAAACAGCTGAGAGCGGCTAAAAAAATATAAAAGTTGATTTTTTTTTCAAGTGTTTTCCATGCCAATGGCCTCATAGTTGGCCATTGGCATGCTTTATACATGATATCCACCCTTTATTTGGAGCTGTTATGACTCCGTTTTGTAGTTTGCCGAAATGTACTCCGTTACTGTCAGAGTACATTTCTACAGATTACACTAGTCCTGCACGGCTAGTTTCCAGCTTCCGGGATCATAAATTCACCTCATTTGATTGGATTTCTCCTGCAAATGGGGTAATTTGCATACAGGGGCTGAGTTGTGCATGACTAGTGCAGGAGCGCTCGTGCACGCCCCTACAGGTTATTCCTAGACATATTGCCTGCTGGAGCTCCTGCACTAATCCTGCACACTGTGCAGGGCTTGCAGAATCTGGGAGTCTCTCTTTTTCTTCCTCTTACTTAAGTTAACTGGAGGTGGGCTGTCTGATAATTTGCATAAAACACTACCTGTTAGTTGCTGCATGTACTTTTACAGTGGAAAATGGTTGTGTGTGCGGTTATCTTACTTAACAATGCCTGCCTGTTAAGTGTTATGAGGAGCTACAATTTACAGTTAACTTTTTTCTGCATTTGTCATTATCCTGTTTGTTGTAACTTTCTTCCTTCAGCCCTCACTGTGAATGTTCTGCCCAGATGGGTATTCCAGTCCCTAAATAAAATAAATAAATTAAAATGTTGATGAAAAAGGTAAGATTTCTGATCCTTCCTGAGTGTGCTCTATAGAGTCTAAACTTAAGAAAAGCAAGAAATAACACAATAAGTACATAGGTATTTCACATGCATTTTATTCTGACTGCAGTTCAGGGATAAACTCAGCTGTAGGATACTTTGGGTAAACAACATATAGGATGGACATGACACAGTATAAATATTAGTGGTGGCATGGTTCACTTCTTATGTTTGTTGGCATTAATTAGCCTTTACTGACATCATTAACTATGGTGCTGCCTTTAAAAGAAAAGTGCACTTTATCTCCCTGGTTTCAGTTTGCACAGACAGAAGACAAGGCCAAAATGTTTATTTTTATTCTTGACTCTAAACATCACAAGTACCTCCCCCCTCCAGCAATCCTCAGTGACCATCAGGCCTTCCTGTTGAGGTGAGACCACTATTGGCCATTTATTCCTCCTAGGAGCAAAAGCTGGGCAATCAGAGTGGTACTGTTACTGTTGTTATGGTTGGAGATTGGGGGGAGGGTCTTCTTCTTAGCCCTAACTTCTGACCCCACATGCATGGCTTATGCTCTTGGTTTGGGCATGCAATGATCCTTACTGAGGCCGTGTCAGCTGCTTCTGCAAGCATTGTACCCCTTAGAAAGCCCCGCCTCCTATGTAGCCACCAGCCAGCCATTTGATCTCCGGTGTCCTCTGGGGATTCTAGCACCCTCGGTATACATGCTCCTGCTCTCAGACAGGTAGATGTCATCTCATCATTCCTCTCCCTCTTTGCACCAGTCTCCATTAGTATATTGGATGATAATTAAATCTGAGCCTTTTGGTTATAGTCAGGGTTTCATCCCTTACACCATTGATCTGGGTTTCATCCCTTACACCATTGATCTGGGTTTTATCCCTTACACCATTGATCTGGGTTTTATCCCTTACACCATCAATCTGGGTTTTATCCCTTACACCATGAATCTGGGTTTTATCCCTTACACCATTGATCTGAGTTTTATGAGTTACAGCATTAATCTGGGTTTCATCCCTTACACCACTGATCTGGGTTTCATCGTTTACACTATTGATCTGGGTTTTATCACTTACACCATTGATCTGCGTTTTCATCCCTTACACCATTGATCTGGGTTTTATCCCTTACACCATTGATCTGGGTTTTATCCCTTACACCATTGAGCTGGGTTTTATCCCTTACACCATTGATCTGTGTTTTATCCCTTACACCATTGAGCTGGGTTTTATCCCTTACACCATTGATCTGTGTTTTATTCCTTACACCATTGAGCTGGGTTTTATCCCTTACACCACTGAGCTGGGTTTTATCCTTTACACCACTGAGCTGGGTTTTATCCCTTACACCATTGATCTGTGTTTTATTCCTTACACCATTGATCTGTGTTTTATTCCTTATACCACTGAGCTGGGTTTTATCCTTTACACCACTGATCTGGGTTTTATTCCTTATACCATTGATCTGGGTTTTATCCTTTACACCACTGATCTGGGTTTTATTCCTTATACCATTGATCTGGGTTTTATCCTTTACACCACTGAGCTGGGTTTTATTCCTTATACCATTGAGCTGGGTTTTATCCCTTACACCATTGAGCCGGGTTTTATCCCTTACACCATGAATCTGGCTCCATTACAGGTACTTGCTACATGCTGTTGAAGTAAGAACATGCAATTGTGCAGGAACTTACAAAAATTATAGATCAAGTAGAATGTTTGTTAATGTTAATTTGTTAATACAATTTGATTACTCTTGTATAAATGTAAATGTGTTTATGTCACAAGTGATAATTCAGTAACACTATTTAAAAAAAGCATATTCACTGTTGCAGTAATTACACTTGACCCTTGAGACTTCCGACACTCACAGCCTGACTATTAACCCGGCTTCCAGATCTTTGCACCTCTTTACCAGCAATTTCAGAAAATGTTCTCCCCTACATGTCAGGACATCAGCTTTATAAGACAGACCTTCACTTTTGCCATCTTTACTTCTTTCTTGCTTTTACTCCCCTCTACCAAGAACAGATCTGGGGTCAGAGTACTTAATAACCTGGTGGTAAGGGTCCTCCAGGTATAAGCCCAACCAGAGAACTAGAGGGCTGTCTTTCTCCAAAACATAGGTTAATTTTGAGAAAGGTTGGAGTCCAGATAAGGGAACAGAGATGAAAGGTAGGAGGAAGTATAATTAAGGTAAATGTACCGGTCCATAATAGCCCCCCATAACACCCCCCAAGAATGATCTATTGAAGAGGATGCAAGGAAATGTTACTGCAAAAGGTGAATGTACAACTTGATCATTTACATTTGTTTACTATGTTCTTCACAGTGAAATATTCCAGCTTGCTTTACACAAATGCACATTAGTCCTGCAGAGACAGACTATTGACCTTTTAACTTTATCATATCAGATGGAGCAGTCAATTTTATCCACAGACATCCCCAAAAAACAGCAATTATAACTACATGTTGAGTGCATCCTATTCAAATGTCTGTGTCAAAAATTAATGGCAATGGGAATGAGTAAAGTCACGTTTCATATTTGTCACACAAATGCACTGTAACCAAAGTATTCCAACCTAATTCAAACACACACACACACACACACACACACACACACACACACACACACACACACACACACACACACACACACACAGACACACACACACACACACACAGACACACACACACACACACACACACACACACACACACACACACACACACACACACACACACACACACACACACACACACACACACACACACACACACACACATACACACACACACACACACACACACACACACACACACACACACATACACACACACACACACACACACACACACACACACACACACACACACACACACACACACACACACACACACACACACACACACACACACATGCACACACACATACACACACACACACACACACACACACACACACACACACACACACACACACACACACACACACACACACACACACACACACACACACACACACACACTAGTCCTGCAAAGGCACATGGAAGACTGCTAAAAATGACCAGATGAAAAGAGCATGAGGCAGTTTCATCCACAGAAAGGCCTTCACCCCATCAGCAGTTATAGCCACTTTTTTGAGTGTGTACACCTCTTATTGTTATGAAGAATTTACATGTACTTTACTAACATCATAGCACATCATCCAGCCATGTGTAGCACAGTGTAAACAGAGCAGAGTATTCATGACAGCATAAGAAATATTAAGAACCTGATAGCATATGCTAAATCAATATACACAGTCTCTGCAGAAGTAAAAGTCATCTGAGTGATTCCACTTTAGGGGAACTATTAGTAATTCAGAGGTTGCTGCTGGCAAAGAACTTTACATTTCATTGCTTCATCTAGAAATGCAAAGCCTCTGTTCTTGAAGAATACATTGCTTATGTTGCATTAAAAATGGTGTGCTGGTAATTTTGCTGTAGATTTTTTATTTTATTTATTTATTTTTATTTTATTTTATTTTATTTTACATTTGTTGACCGGGCTAGTCCAACTGGATACATGTCCATTTTCAGTGGAGGCCCGGGGAGATAAGCTCCAAAATTAAACTAATGTAGCAGGAATACAAATAAAAAAAATCAAAACAGCAACATAAAACTAATACATGTTAAAGAATGCAATTACAGTAAGGTATAGACTAATTTAGTAAAACTGGCTTCAATGAGCGAAGACACAAACGCTAAAAAATGCTTACATTCATAATAGCTCTAGGTTAGCACAGAAGGAACTAACAAGAGTAGAGAAACGTGTGAGGGTTTGGGCTGTGTAGTATGAGAAGCATACACTTGAGGTGTATAGTTTGACAACAGTTATACAAAAGAGTGAGGAAGGGATGAAAGTTTCTAACTAGTTATTATGCCTGTAGAACTTTACGCGATACGTCATAGGTGGCATTAATACTAACACCGACAATGAAAGTACCAGGAACAGAAGGGATTTAGAAATGTACAGAGCAAGTTTCATGAAATAAGAAGGAAATAAATAACTACAATATCAACTAAGAGGAGGGTATATTTGCACACTAGTTGGTTATAGAGGGGGAAGAGGCAGTATACGTGATGGTTAGTGTTAATCTGGGTTAGTACATGGGCATAACCAATGCACTTTAAGGTGTAGTTTTAGCTGTTGTTTGAAAACTGGTAAAGATGAAAGTAATTGTAGGTTGCTGGGGAATTTGTTCCAAATCTTACCCACAAAATTTGAAAGGAGGGAGTCCCCTGCTTTATTAAGGAATTTCTGTATAGTAACTTGTAATTTATTTGCTGAGCGTAGGGTAGTAAGATTTCTATAAGGAGTGAATCTGCTACTAAGAACAGGAGTCCTGTTGGTATGAAAGAGAATCTTATGGGTAATTGTAAGTTGTTGAAATAGTAGATGGTTTTGGAGTTCAAGCCAACCTAGTTGTTTGAGATTTAAACAGTGATGGGTTCTATATGGTGAACCCGTACCAAATCTGGCAATGTTGTTGTAGGAGGTTGCCAGTTTGTTTAAGTTAGTTTTGGAAAGATTTGTATAGATAGATGAAGCATAGAGGAGGGTAGAGAACAGGTGGGTATGGGCAATGGTTGTTCTGGCTTCAGGGGTGAGGAAGGACTTAATCTTATAGAGTGAGCCCAGTCTTCTGTTAACAGCTTTAATTGTAGTATTAATATGTGTATCAAAGTTAAGATTTTGATCTGTTGTTACACATAAGAGCTTGGTGGTCAGGTCAGGTGTAATTATAGTACCACTGCTAGATTTGACAGTTAGATCAATGGGGGTGGACTTCAATGTAGGAGTAAATACCAGTAATTTAGTTTTTTTTGGTGTTTAGTAGGAGGCAACATTGCAAAAAACATTTTTCAACTTAGTTAAATACTGTCTGAGTAATGGCTTGGAGCTCGGCAGATAGGGTGGCAGAACAGACTAGTGTGGAATCATCTGCATATTGTATGCAGGTAGATTGTGGAATATTTAGCTGTAGATCGTTGATGAAAATAGAGAAGAGGAGGGGTCCCAGGATGGAGCCTTGTGGGACCCCAACAGTAACAGGAAGAAGAGTGGAAAGGTTGTTGTCCCAGAGGACAGCCTGCTGTCTGTTGTCTAAGTAAGACTTAAACCACTGTAATGCCTGTGTGTTGAGTGAGAATTGTTCTAGTATGTTTAGTAGTAACTGATGGTTCACCATATCAGAGGATTTTGCTAGGCCTATGAAGAGTGCAGTAGAGAGCCTGTTGTTGTTGCAATGCTTATTGATGCAGTCAGAGAAGGATAGTAGGGCAGTAGTAGTACTATGGAAAGGCCTAAAACCATGTTGACATATATGGGAGAAGGTGATCAAGTAGCTGATGGTGGATACATTTTTCCATTATTTTGGCTAGGGGGGAGAGCAGGGCTATGGGGTGATAGTTAGATATTTCGGTTGAGTTACCACCCTTATGAAAAGGAATTATATGTGAAATTTTCCAGAGAGATGGGATAGAACCTTCAGTGATAGTTCTATTGATTAGAATGGAAATAGGATAAGAAAGAACTTTAGCTGCAATTTGCAGGTATTCAGCTGGTAGGAGATCAGCGGATGGGGTACATGGTTTAAGTTTAGTAAGTATGGTGAAGATGAAAGATGTAGGGACTGGATTTAGTTGAAAGGTAGAGGGTTTGCTAGTCATGGAAAATGGGAGGGTTGGGGTGACAGGAGGTAAGGAATTTGCGAGAGATTCTACAGTTTCTGTAAAGGTGGTATTGAAGGTGTCAACAATCTCCTTAGGAGTGCTTAAGGAAAGTCCTGAAGGAGTTGGAGTCTTGGGGTGCCCTGGGTGTAAAAGTCTGTTAATAGCTGTCCAAAATGTTTGGGGTGTTTGTTGATGCCTGTCTTGGAGTTTAAGGTAGTAGTTTTTTTATCAAGGCGTATAGATTTCTTTGTGGTGTTTCTATGGTGTTTGTAGTTCTCGTGATCGGTTGGGCTTTTAGTACATCTCCATTTAGACCAGATCTTATTTCTTAGTAGGATTTTTTGTCTTGTCTCTTTAGAGAGCCATGGTGCTGCTTTGCTTCTAGTGCTAATGGATCGACTAGGGGCACGATATTCCAGTATTTGTAAGAATTTGGAGTTAAGATAGCATACTGCTTCCTCAAGGAAGATTTGTTTTAAGCGTCAAGCTCTTTTTGGAAATTTGTAGCATTAAAGTGTTTTCTGTTTCATATAGTTTTAATGATAGGGAAGAAGTTTGGTTAGGGAAGACTAAACTAACTGCCCTTGCAAAAGCCCTAGTATATCCCCTTGTAGACTCAAAACCCCGCCATGTGTGTTTTGTGCAAACACCACCCATACCATTACCTCCCATCCAGGTTTTATGTCTTATTATATCAGTGAGGAAGTGGTCGCTAATATCATCAGGAAGGGTATCTGCTGTGTAAGTGAGGGGATTTTTTTTTTACTAGAATTTCCTGAACTAGATCAGTAATGCAACAGGGAATGGTTAGCAAACAATGACAACAGGTTCGTAGTTACTAGGCATGCTCCAGTCCTGCTGACCATTAACGAGCCCATCCCAAATTCCCAACTGCTCCAAAGCAGTCTGGTAAAGTGACTCGCTCAATGTCACACAGTCGGTAACTGAAAGTGGAAAGATTCCAACCCTTCACCCTTGCCACAGGAAAAATCTCATTAATAAGTCAGACCTTCAGTCTTCTGTGTTAACTGACAGTCACCATTTTAACTAAATGCAGAACTCCTTAACAACGCAGTATTGTAGAAAACACTGTATCACAGTAATCTGCAAGGATGACTACATAATGGATGTTGAAGATCAGATGGTTGTGATCGTCACTTCATATAATGCAGACTGTATGACCTGACATATTCCCAACCCTTTTGCAGTTGCTGGAGGTTGTAAAGAAAGCAGTGCAAAAATGGATTAATAAAACGAAACATGTTTAGAATACACTACACAATCCAGGCCTATCAGTGAATTAGTTCATGCTTTTTCATAAAGCAAAACAGTTAGACAATATTAACCCTGCAACAGCTTCTGTTCAACAGCCCTCATGTCACACAAAAATCAGAAATACTATTGCAAATAGTGTATTTTGCGGGGGATGGGGGGCTTACATTACGTTTTTGACCTCCCCAGGTCTCCTCTATCATCAAGAAGAGCTATCCTCTCTGACAGTACTCAGTACAGGTCTGACCTACATCAGTGGCTAATAATGCTGTATTGTTGCAGCACACACCTCCAGAGTCAGCAGAACCAGAGCATGGACAACTGGGGTCAAATGCAGCATACTGAATCAGGCCCTCACCAGACATACTAATATCCTACTACTTGGCCGTCTCTTCCCCATTTACAAATAAACACTATTTAAACCTGTCAGTCTATCAGTATATATACTATTTTCTTCTTAACTTTTACAATTATCATAGGATTTTGATTTCATTTAAAACTTATATTTCAAATTTTGCATAAAAAAACATTTTCAAAAAACAACAAAATAAAACACTCTAACATTGAAAAAAGACTTAGCATGAGAAACAGTAAACATATTTTCCCTTGAAACAATTCATCTGGTAACCCGTTAAACTATAAGAGACTTTGTAGAATTCATACTCAGAGAACATATGATGATATACTAATTAGCGTCTGTGTGAAGGGTGCAGGAATTCAAAAGACAAATATATAAGCATTTGCTAATAGCCTGCTGGACACAAGTATCCCTTTTCATGATCAGCCCAGAAGTGCTGTCTGGTGAAGTAACTTTGCAAAGTCACACAGAAGTCACCTGAAGGCTGAGGGAATCAAACCCAGTACTACAGGAAATATCTCTACCAGCTCACAGCATAACTCACGTGCACTGAGTGATAGACAGACAGACAGTGCATTTCACACCCGTTTGCCTGTAAAAAACAAGCTAAATTAAAAATATATTCATAGTTAAAATATTGAAGTTAAAATAGACTGCAAATTGTCAATTTTATTTGTCGTTAAATAATAAAACATACTGTCAACATTAAGGAAACCAATGATCATGGCTCTTATGGTGATGCTCCTGTTTACTACCATCAATGTCCTTCATTTACACCATACCTGCTCTGATTCATAGGTAGTTACTGGGCTTGCAGTGCAGGAGACTACACTATGTACATGTAGTGTGTTGCTTCCACCAGTACCGGGGCCCATTCCCTTAAAGGAGTATGCAGTAGTGCAGGAGACTACAATGTATACACATAGTGTGTTGCTTACACCAGTACCTGGGTGCCATTCCCTTAAAGGAGTATGCAGTAGTGCAGGAGACTACACTATGTACATGTAGTGCATTACTTACACCAGTACCTGGGTGCCATTCCCTTAAAGGAGTATGCAGTGCATTTTGGTGCTGTTTGTATAATTCTACAATGGCGTGTTTCAGCTGCAGATGTCTGATGGGAAGACATAAGTTTTGTCAGGTCATTCAGTAGAACAGTACTGTTTAACATGTAAGTCGGTTCCTCCACTGCTATTCAACTTTCAAAGAAAGAATTTAAATTGTCTCCTGATACTTGTTTCACAGGTCAGTTGATATGCTATTAGCAACACAGCACATGCATTGTATGGGGATAGGTAAGGAGTATACCCAGTACAGAAGTCTACAGGGTGTGCCCACTACCACTGAATGTGCGCTGCAGTGCAAGTAACTAGGAAGTGCATACTCTAGTGCAAGAATAACTGATATATCTATATAAAACACACAAATATATATTTATGTGTATAACCATTTACTTACTTGAGGTTCAGTTAATTTGCTCAGAGCTGAATTAGAATAACCAGACTGTGTCTCTCAATATACTTTCTCTAAGTTTCTGTGAGCTCAGATGCATTATAGTTGTAGTATGTGAGTGTGGGAGCAAAACTCCCAACAAACTGGGGGTTTACAAAGGAGCTTGCCCCTTCAAAAAGCACTTGCTTTAGAAAAAGTGTAGCCTATTATAAGTATGCTGTGACCTGAGCAATTGGCAGAAAGTTAATGAAACCTGAGCAATTGGTGTTTGCGTTAATAAAGTATATCTATATTAGGTTACAGTCACTCTCATTTTGGTTGGCAGAGTGAAATGTTTGGAAATTTGGTTAAATGCACTTTTGACTGAGTGCACGTATCAAGTGGTGCATACATTGAAAGGGGGAAAATTGGTTGCAGAAGTTAAGTGAATATCTAGGGTTTTAATGCCCAACGTTTTGGATATACCGAACATTTCAGTATTAGGAATGTGTGTGTGTGTGTGTGTGTGTGTGTGTGTGTGTGTGTGTGTGTGTGTGTGTGTGTGTGTGTGTGTGTGTGTGTGTGTGTGTGTGTGTGTGTGTGTGTGCGCACACTCATATGTGACTTTTTCTACATTACTGTTATATTAAGGGCTAGATTTAGCTTTTTGTATGTGGTGTGTGAGTGTGTTCTGTAGTGGTAGTGTTATAGATAAGACTTTTCTAAACCGCATTGGTTTAGGGACACTGCCACGGTTAGGGTTAGCACAGGTAGTACAGTTTAATGGTCTACACATTTTAAAGCTCCTCTATTATCCAAAAATATACCCTCTGTGAAGGGACCTTTTGTGTGACTGTCTAAATGAAGCCTGTGGCAATATACATAGCAGTGAGTATTGTCTCTTCTTAAGAGGCAATATCGTCATATTGCCTGCTGCTACTTATATGCGATTTGTAAACAATGAATCAGACTGTAATTATGAACTGTATGTTCCTAAGAAGAAGTGCCTCTCTGCTGTACAATGCAATGTTCCATTGCCAGTCAGTTTTAACTCCAACCTCATCACTAGTGTGTATTACTTGCAATGTTTGCTGTATTAATTGTAAAGGTCTAAACTGCAACCTTTGTATAAATATAATCTTTAAACTATTGTAACCTAGAGTGCTATTGGAGCTTTTCTCCCCAGGACTCCATTGAAAACGGGTTCAATGGGGACTATCCTGGTAAACCAACTGCAAATAAATAAATAAATAAATAAATAAATAAATAAAATATGCTTTTGTTTACCAGGAAAGTCTGTCTTGACAAAGACCCTTTTCAGTGGAGGCTCGGGAAGAAATAGTACTAACTTACTTTTTTTTTAATTTAAAAGAAGTTAAAAGTTATCCAGGCAATCTTCAAAGAGTGAGAAAGACTCTTGGGTTAGCTTGGCTCTGGACAGAGCAGATGAGAGTTAAATCATCTCCAGACTTTACTGTAGTGGCCAGTCTGGATGCTGTGTAAAGGACATTTATAAAAGTTCTTGGGGGATGCCTACAGATATGGATAGGAAAGATGAGATGTAATTTTGACATTTTACTTTTTGGCGCGTATTTATAGGAGCATAGGATTGTAGGATATACAAGGCAGTTGGACCACAGGCCATGTGATCAAATGTTATACATGGCAGTTGAACCACAGGCCATGTAATCATAGGATGTACAAAGCAGCTGGACCACAGGCCATGTTATCATAGGATATACAAGGCAGTTGAACCACAGGCCAGGTGATCATAAGCTATACAAAGCAGATGGACCATAAGCCATGTGATCATAGAATATACAAGGCAATTGGACCACAGGTCATGTGATCATAGGATATACAAGGCAGTTGAACCACAGGCCATGTGATCATAGGATATACAAGGCAGCTGGACCATAGGCCATGTGATCATAGGATATACAAAGCAGTTGAACTACAGGCTATGTAATCATAGGATATACAAAGCAGTTGGACCACAGGCCATGTGATCATAGAATATACAAGGCAGTTGAACCACAGGCCATGTAATCATAGGATATACAAAGCAGTTGGACCACAGGCCATGTAATCATAGGATATACAAAGCAGTTGGATCACAGGCTATGTGATCCTAGGATATACAAGGCAGTTGAACCACAGGCCATGTAATCATAGGATATACAAAGCAGTTGAACCACAGGCCATTTGATCATAGTATATACAAAGCAGTTGGACGACAGGCCATGTAATTATAGGATATACAAAGCAGTTGGACCACAGGCCATGTAATCATAGGATATACAAAGCAGTTGGACCACAGGCTATGTGATCATAGGATATACAAGGCAGTTGAACCACAGACCATGTAATCATAGGATATACAAAGCAGTTGAACCACAGGCCATTTGATCATAGTATATACAAAGCAGTTGGACGACAGGCCATGTGATCATAGGATATACAAGGCAGTTGGACCACAGGCTATGTGATCATAGGCTATACAAGGCAGTTGGACCACAGGCCATGTGATCATAGGATATACAAGGCAGTTAGGCCACAGGCCATGTGATCATAGGATATACAAGGCAGTTGAACCACATGCCATGTGATCATGGGATATACAAAGCAGATGGACCACAGGCCATGTGATCATATGATGTACAAGGCAGCTGGACCACAGGCCATGTGATTATAGGATATACAAAGCAGTTGGACTAAAGGCCATGTCCAGTTTGCCAATAATCACCTTCAGGCTCTCTATTAGAAAGATAACTGTGAAACCACAGCAATTATCATTCTGCAAGACCCATACCAGATAATTTATATAACAGTTTTTGATGGGCAGTATCGAAAGCTTTGGAAAAGTCAAGAAAAGGTGAGTAAACCAAGTAATCTGCACTTGTACTGAGGTTCACAGCATCAGAGAAAGTACAAAGAGCTGTAACCAGTTTTGTGATCGGACAGAAAACTGATGATTTGGGGAAGAGGAGTACTGCTGGTGAGGTATTTAAGAAGATGCAATGGAATGAATTTCTGCGATATTTGAGATAGTGCACATAGAACTGCAATAGGCCTATAGTTTAAAAATCAGTGCATTTTCTACCTTTATGAAGAGGTTCTATAAAGGATTGTTTCCAGACATCTGAGACATAATTTTCTTTAATTGGCTGGTTAATTTGAATACAAACTGGGTAGGCCAAAACCTCAGCAACAGTTTCAATATACTCTGCTGGTAGTTTAAGTTAAGTAGGAAATTCTTGAAAGCAGAAGATGGAATTAGTTGGAAGAAGAAGATATTTGAGAGGTTGTCTAGTTGCAGGGAACCTAGGAGGATACGGGAGGTAATGTCATAGATTAAAGGAGCTACTGTTTTTATGAAGTAAGACTTAAACTGAGTGGCAATGCCAACATTATGGCTTGATGCAGATGGGATTAGTTTTGTAGCTTGACCAGGGTGAAAACATGGGTGCTGGAACCATAGAGCCAGGGGAGGGGGACCCCCCCCCACACTTTTACAGCTGCAAGACCTGTAGGGAAAAATTAATGAAGTGGAATTTCCACGCTAATGTGGATTCGCGTGCGGAAGTTAAACTGACTAAACTAGCTGTTCTTGTTGTCTTATTGCTCTGTGTTACAGGAGTGTGTGTGTGTGTGTGTGTGTGTGTGTGTGTGTGTGTGTGTGTGTGTGTGTGTGTGTGTGTGTGTGTAAAATGCTCCAATTAGGTATACCTGGTGGTTAATGTTACTCAGGCTCAAACAAGAGCTTGAATTCTCTACCCATACCACCACTTGTGATTCAGGGAGTTGAGTCCATAGCTCTCAACTGTCCAGATTTTCACAGAATATTTGGCTCACACTTTTGGTCTGTCCCTCTTAAAATAATTTGTGGTTTTCTGGCAAATTAGTGAGAACTGAATTCACTAAAGAATGATGGCTCTTTAAGTTTCAGTCTTCCTATCTTTCAGGAAACACATGGTAACATATAACACTTTATTTTAGCAACTTTCTAAGATTATACAAGCAATATTTAAAATGTGTCCCTGGTTTTGGGCCTTTGCCCCCCCCCAAAATACATTTTGGCTTTTTCCAGATTTCTTGTGCTGCAAAGTTGAGATATTTTGTTTGAGTGTTAAGTGGATTTTACAAGGAGCTGAGAGCTTCAGGGGAAGAGAAGTTTAGTGCTACTTAAGTCATTTGCATTGTTAGTAGCACAAGAGGTAGTATAGCTTTTGATGCAGAAGGCTGTGGGTTCTACTCCCACGGTATGCAGATGGATCACTGATACTGTACTGTGTTGTACGTTAAAGGGAGTGGATGCTGCAGTCCTATGAGTGTCCTCCTTTGGAGGAGTTACTTAGTAACTATGAACCCGTTATCAGTTTGCCATCCATTCCCCATTGCAAAATTACTAGCTTATTTTTTAATGTTGCATAGGCAATTTATTCTTCAAGGGCAACAGGCACTTTATTTGTAGATGAAACAATGAAATATAACATTGTTTGCCAGCAGCAACCTCTTCATTAGTTACAGATCCCTTTAATGTGGAATTATTTAGATGACTTACTTCTGCAGAGATTTTGCATATTTACTGATATTGGTGGATTGTAATAACAGAAGTTTGAGTGGCCTTTTATGGTTGAAATTTTCTGAAATGGGTAGTTTTGTTATTAGTGGTTCATACATTTTGTTTCATTGCTTACTATAAGACTGTTACTGTTCCAAACTACAAATTTAAAACACAATCTAACAAGTGCTGCTGTATTATACAAGGAATATGATTTAAAACAATCAGGTTAATATAATCAAGAAGATGAATCAAAGAATGCATACATGTATGCTTGCTCACAGGATGCAGGAGATCAAAATAGGGGAAGAGACCAGTCACCAATGGAGTGCCCCAAGGTTCGGTGCTGAGACTTTTTCTGTTTGGCATACACATCTCAAAAGTAAAAGGAAATACCAAAGGGCTTTGGCTGACTAAGTGTGAGATGACTGCAAGCTAGGAGCAGTTATTGAATCCCCAAATGACTTAACCATCATGTAGGAAGATTTGTCCCAAACAATAACTGGTGCCAGAATCATGAATTGAAGATAGACTCCACGAAGTGCATTATCATATATTTTGGGAAGTCATCTACTCCAGGGAACTGCCAAATTGACAATGTCCCCTGAGAAATGACCCATTTCTTTGCCATTTGGGAACTTGTGTGTATAGTGACCTAACTTTGGACCAATATGTGCCCAGAGTCATAAGGAAGTCTTTCTATATTGCATATATTATAAACAAATTGATTGTGACTAGATCTAGAGATGTTATTGTCCCCTTTACAAAGCTCTCATTAGGTCAATCATTTTGTATAATGCCAACTTTGGCATGTATCTGTCCAGACCCATGCAACAATTGGAATACCCACAGAGATACCTTACTAAAAGGATACAAGTCCTAAACAATAGCTCTTACATGGACCACCTCAAAGATTTATCACTGTACTCAGTATCCTACAGAGTGCTTAGAGGTGACATGTTTGGCATACAAGGCATCCTCTGACCTAATACAGATGGACCTACTGAACATCAACAAGTCAAATGGCATCAGAAATACTCAGTCCAGGTATCTAAACTGAATGTTGTGGAGAGATGGATATATATCACAGAGGCTACCACTGTTCCAGAACAGACTATCCATTCAAGTAAAACAAAGCTCCTCCCTGTCAGTATTCAAATGCAACTTAGATCTAAGGATGGGTAATAGAAAATGTACTTCAGGATTGCCCACTCATGCCATTAATGAATAGAGGCAATTTCTAAATGCTGCATCCCTTACATGGGTCCCCTCAGATTATCTATAGTGTAATCACATTTATTCTCACTAGGGCTAATATACAATTAACAGCCATGGGATAGGTAAGACCAATCAAGAAATGTTAATTCAAGCACCAAATGGGAAATTGGCTAAGCTTAAAATGTCCTCCAAGTGAACCTATGTTTTGGTAGTAAATAGTCTTAAAAAAATGCCCTTTTTAGATCACTAATTGCCCTTCTCAGCCCACCCCCTCAGTCTTCAACAGCTTTTGGTGACTCTGGGTATAGATTTTTTTTACTGAGGTTTTAAAAAGTTTTGTCTTTTTAATGGGCATTTAGAAGGGCATTATACTAAGTTTTCTTATCCTGTTTGATGTGGTATTTAGAAGAATTTTGGAGGCATCTAACATTTTTTTTGGATCTTATTATTTGTCCATGTTTTCTAAGCTCTGTCCTTCTGCAACATGTGTTGCTTTAATAATACCTGATAGTCATGGTGCTGGGTTAGCTTTAACTCTTTTTCCCCTGAAAGGTACATGTTTATTAAGGTTATTTAAAGAGATTTTGAATGAGAGTGTTTTAAGAGCATTGCAGTTGCACACAATAAGGCTGTTAACAAAAGGTTTATTTCTGGAAAATGTGAATAACCCATATGTACAAACTATTTCTATACATTATAGCAACAGAAGGCTATGTTTGGGTTTGTTTTTCACAGTACAGTGAGGATGACCCATATATTTATACAAAACATTAATGTGTACCTTAGGGACAGAAGGTTGTGTTTGACATGTCTGTACAGCACAGTGAGGATGACCTATACGAACATACCATTAGCACGTATCACAGGTGCACGGGGTTGTGTTTGGCTTGTCTGTACAGCACAGTGAGGATGACCCATATGAACATACCATTAGCACGTATCACAGGTGCACAGGGTTGTGTTTGGCATGTCTGTACAGCACAGTGAGGATGACCAATATGAACATACCATTAGTATGCATCACAGGTGCACGAGGTTGTGTTTGGCATGTCTGTACAGCACAGTGAGGATGACCCATATGAAAATACCATTAGCACGTATCACAGGTGCACGGGGTTGTGTTTGGCATGTCTGTACAGCACAGTGAGGATGACCCATATGAACATACCATTAGCATGTATCACAGGTGCACGAGGTTGTGTTTGGCATGTCTGTACAGCACAGTGAGGATGACCCATATGAAAATACCATTAGCACGTATCACAGGTGCACGGGGTTGTGTTTGGCATGTCTGTACAGCACAGTGAGGATGACCCATATGGACATACCATTAGCACTTTTCACAGGTGCACAAGGTTATGTTTGGCATGTCTGTACAGCACAGTGAGGATGACCCATATTAACATACCATTAGCACGTATCACAGGTGCATGAGCTGATGTTTGGCATGTCTGTACAGCACAGTGTGGATGACACATATGAACATACCATTAGCACGTATCACAGGTGTACGAGGTGATGTTTGGCATGTCTGTACAGCACAGTGTGGATGGCCCATATGAACATACCATTAGCACGTATCACAGGTGTACGAGGTGATGTTTGGCATGTCTGTACAACACAGTGTGTATGACCCATATGAACATACCATTAGCACGTATCACAGGTGCATTAGATGATGTTTGGCATGTCTATACAGCACAGTGAGGAAGACCCATATGAACATACCATTAGCACATATCATAGGTGTATGAGGTGATGTTTGGCATGTCTGTACAGCACAGTGAGGATGACCCATATGAACATACCATTAGCACGTATCACAGGTGCACGAGGTGATGTTTGGCATGTCTGTACAGCACAGTGAGGATGACCCATATGAACATACCATTAGCACATATCACAGGTGCAAGAGGTTGTGTTTGGCATGTCTGTACAGCACAGTTAGGATGACCCATATGAACATACCGTTAGCACGTATCACAGGTACACGAGGTTGTGTTTGGCATGTCTGTACAGCACAGTGAGGATGATACATATGAACTTACCATTAGCACGTATCACATGTGCACGAGGTGATGTTTGGCATGTCTGTACAGCACAGTGAGGATTACCCATATGAACATATCATTAGCACATATCACAGGTGTACGAGGTGATGTTTGGCATGTCTGTACAGCACAGTGAGGATTACCCATATGAACATATCATTAGCACATATCACAGGTGTACGAGGTTGTGTTTGGCATGTCTGTACAGCACAGTGAGGATGACCCATATGAACATACCATTAGCATGTATCACAAGTGCACAAGGTTGTGTTTGGCATGTCGGTAAAGTACAGTGAGGATGACCCATATGAACATACCATTAGCACGTATCACAGGTGCACGAGGTGATGTTTGGCATGTCTGTACAGCACAGTGAGGATGACCCATATGAACATACCATTAGCACATATCTCAGGTGCAAGAGGTGATGTTTGGCATGTCTTTACAGCACAGTGAGGATGACCCAAATGAACATACCATTAGCATGTATCACATGTGCATGAGGTTGTGTTTGGCATGTCTGTACAGCACAGTGAGGATGACCCATATGAACATACCATTAGCACGTATCACAGGTGCACGAGGTTGTGTTTGGCATGTCTGTACAGCACAGTGAGGATGACCCATATGAACATACCATTAGCATGTATCACAAGTGCACGAGGTTGTGTTTGGCATGTCTGTAAAGTACAGTGAGGATGACCCATATGAACATACCATTAGCACGTATCACAGGTGCACGAGGTGATGTTTGGCATGTCTGTACAGCACAGTGAGGATGACCCATATGAACATACCATTAGCATGTATCACATGTGCATGAGGTTGTGTTTGGCATGTCTGTAGAGCACAGTGAGGATGACCCATATGAACTTAACATTAGCTCATATCACAGGTGCACGAGGTGATGTTTGGCATGTCTGTACAGCACAGTGAGGATGACACATATGAATGTACCATTAGCACGTATCACAGATGCACGAGGTTGTGTTTGGCATGTCTGTACAACACAGTGAGGATGACCCATATGAACATACCATTAGCACGTATCACAGGTGCACGAGGTGATGTTTGGCATGTCTATACAGCACCATGAGGAAGACACATATGAACATAGCATTAGCACATATCACAGGTGCATGAGGTTGTGTTTGGCATGTCTGTACAGCACAGTGAGATGACCCATATGAACATACCATTAGCACGTATCACAGGTGCACAAGGTTGTGTCTGGCATGTCTGTACAGCACAGTGAGGATGACCCATATGAACATACCATTAGCACATATCACAGGTGCACAAGGTGTTGTTTGGCATGTTTGTACAGCACAGTGAGGATGAATCATATGAGCATACCATTAGCAAGTATCACAGGTGCACGAGGTTGTGTTTGGCATGTCTGTACAGCACAGTGAGGATGACCCATATGAAGATAGCATTAGCAAGTATCACTGGTGCATGAGGTTGTGTTTTGCATGTCTGTACAGCACAGTGAGGATGACCCACATGAACATACCATTAGCACGTATCACAGGTGCACGCGGTGATGTTTGTCATGTCTGTACAGCATAGTGAGGATGACTTATATGAACATACCATTAGCACATATCACAGGTGCACGAGGTGATGTTTGGCATGTCTGTACAGCACAGTGAGGATGACCCATATGAACATACCATTAGCACATATCACAGGTGCACAAGGTTGTGTTTGGCATGTCTGTACAGCACAGTGAGGATGACCCATATGAACATACCATTAGCACATATCACAGGTGCACGAGGTTGTGTTTGGCATGTTTCCTCAGAGGAACATACCATTAGCAAGTATTACAGGTGCACGAGGTTGTGTTTGGCATGTCTGTACAGCACAGTGAGGATGACCCACATGAACATACCATTAGCACGTATCACAGGTGCACGTACAGCACAGTGAGGATGACCCATATGAAGATAGCATTAGCAAGTATCACTGGTGCATGAGGTTGTGTTTTGCATGTCTGTACAGCACAGTGAGGATGACCCACATGAACATACCATTAGCACGTATCACAGGTGCACGCGGTGACGTTTGGCATGTCTGTACAGCATACTGAGAATGACTCATATGAACATATCATTAGCACGTATCACAGGTGTACGAGGTTGTGTTTGGCATGTCTGTAATGCACAGTGAGGATGACCCATATGAACATACAATTAGCACGTATCACAGGTGCATGAGGTTGTGTTTGGCATGTCTGTACAGCACAGTGAGGATGACCGATATGAACATACTATTAGCATGTATCACAGGTGCTTGAGGTGATGTTTGGCATGTCTGTACAGCACAGTGAGGATGATCCATATGAACATACCATTAGCACGTATCACAGGTGCACGAGGTTGTGTTTGGCATCTCTGTACAGCACAGTGAGGATGACCTATATGAACATACCATTAGCATGAACATACCATTAGCACATATCACAGGTGCATGAAGTGATGTTTGGCATGTCTGTACAGCTCAGTGAGGATGACCCATATAAACATACCATTAGCATGTATCACAGGTGCACAAGGTGATGTTTGGACAGGATGGCCCACATGTGCATACCATCACCACATACCAAAACAGCAGGATGTTGTATTTGAGGTATCTGTACAGTTTCGTGAAGATGATCTATATGTATATGTCATGAGCATATATCATACGAGAAGGAGGCAGTGTTTGCGGTGCCTGTACAGTATATTGAGAAGACCCATATCTACATGCCATTAGTATCTATTACAGGAGCAAAGGGTTGTATTAGGAGTGTCTCTACAGTATAATAAGGATTGCATTTTATGTTTTTACTTATTTATGGCCCATTAGTGCATGCCATTAGTGTGTGTCATGGGAAGAGGTGGTTGTGTTTGGGGTGCCTGTACAATATACTGGGGATGACCAATATATGCATGGGGTTTGTTTGGGGTGCCAGTACAGTATATAGAGGATGCCCCATATGTTCATAGCATTAGTATTTATCATATGAGTGGGGGGTTGTTTAAGTTATCTGTACAGTTTAGTGAGGATGACCTATATGTGGGTTCCATTAGCATGAATCATAGTAGCCGGGAGTTGTACTTCAGATGTCTGCAGGGAAGATGACCCATATTTGTTTAGGAGCTTTTGTGAATTACAAGGAAAGAGGTAACAGTCTGAGGGTTTATGTTGTGAAAAAAAATCCTAAGTAGGACAGGTTATATGAGGAAAGAGAATTAATCAGTAGATGAATTAGACTGGAGAAAAGAGAGAGATAGAAAGGGGTAAATGACAGATATGTGGATAAAACTGAAAAAAGGGGCACAAGAGCAGACGCAATCAGGTAACTACTTTGGATGTTTTTCATAAATAATGGGATCATAGTGCCTCAGGACTGCAAACAGATACATACCAGTTCATGTTCACATACAGCCTGTGCGGCTTACAGGAAGATGGTGGAAGTAAATCATATGGAACTAGATTACTGAGGAATAGAAAGGCTGCTTGAGGGTTACTGTGAAACAGGGGTACTTAGAAACAGTGGTTAGTTGGTGGGAGGGCTGAGATGCAACACACTGGCTTAAGGAATTCAGCTTGTGAGAGATTTTGGAGAAAAGTGGAAGAACTTCAAAGCAGACAATTAGAACTGCAAGTCTCTAGTAAACATACCTGAAGCAGCTACAGGGAAGATGCCTAGGTTACATAAGGGTAACAGGGCAGGTGGCATATAATTCTAAGTCTCTAAGTAAATGGAAATATGAAAAAAAGAATAATGTGTGTTGTGTGCAAGTGGTGAGGTCAGGAAAGCTGTTGGCTTGGAAACTAACAGATCAGCAGGAGATGTTGCATGGTCAGCACTACCATGGTTCATAAGAAGGAGTAGCTGGTTTGGGCATTTGTAGTGTTGTATAAAAACATACACAAGGCCCTTTGGGACAGTTAATGTTGTTAAGGAAATGAGTGGTGGAAGATGTGCAAATGCAGCAGAAATGGGGTGGGTTTTGGAAAGAAGAGAAAAAGAACTGAGAGAGAAACTAAGAAACAGGAAATACTGAGGGCAGTTGGACAAAGGCAGAGACAAAACTGCAGGGGAGATTGGTTTTCCAGTATATTCATATAAGGTGACAACAAATGGATGATGAAGGATTTGAAGGTGTTTTGATGGAGCCTTGGAGGAAGGCCTAGAAGAAGCTACTGGTGAATCCTTGAATCCAGTAAACTATTGGCTCATTTCTTCAATAAATGCAGGTACATATCAAGGTTATATAACAGTTTCACATTTGAATCTGGAGCCATTAATTAGGAGAATAGTACTGTCTTATAAGAAAGAGCTTATACATATTTATTCAACAACAGGAGGTTACAGATATTTTTACAGACAGGATATTGAGAGAAGAGTTTTTAGGGAGTTAGTGCAGTACCATTTTACACTGACAAGGCTTTTTGAAGTGGCTAATTTGAGGTTTCTGCAGAAGGTACTGAGGTACATGATCTCAGGACTGAAGTTCTGATATGAATGGAGAAGATGAGTGGGACATTGGCATAATGGTTAAGGTTTTTACCTTACAGACATAAGATACAGGTTTTGATTATCACATGGGTAATTAGATAGGCTTAAAATGGCCCACAAGGACAATTAGCCAAGTACTAATCTATGAGCCTATGAGATGTAGTAAGATGTTCTGAGACTCTGCATGAAATGT